>NW_024883283.1:0-106391 GCF_019059575.1 Amphibalanus amphitrite
ATTTTTTTTTGTTTTTTTTGATTTTTTGGGGTCAAAATCCAAAATTCAATAATCCGAGATAGCAGTTTTGTAGCCCTGTCCATTCTACAGCTTTTATGTCTGTATCATTTTTCTGTATTTGCAAAGCTATAGGCCTGATAGCTCTTCCCGCGAAACCCTTTTTTGGGTCGAAAACGGCAGAACATGACGTCACTCTGACGTCATTTCCGGCCAACCTATCATAGCCTTTGGAAAAAATTTTGGTCACAAGTGTAAAATTGATGTCCGGGAGGGTACTGAAAGTTTGGTGACGATCGGCGCAGTGGTTCTGGAGATATATCGAAAAGTCTGGAGGGGGGGGGCAAAAATAGCCCCCCCCCCACCAGGTGCGCGGGTTAAAGGCCTTGTGTTATGAATTCATCTCCAGTCCCATAAAATGCCGTCCCACAATGGTCTAATTCATCGTGTTCGAGGGTGAAGATACCATCTGAAAGCATGCTGACATGCAGAGTTTTCTTTGTTTTGCGATGACATAGGGATTTTCTGTAGTGATAACTGCGGTGAGGAGGGCAGAATGAAAGGTCAATGAAAACAAAACTGCTGACACAGAATTGATAGGAGCAGTCAGATTGAGAGGACAGGCCTGGACACATCCCACAAAGATCTCAGATCAGACGCGCGTCAGCGCCGTTAGCTGCAGGTATTGTAGTTCTCTAAAAGGAAGGTTTTTACATTTGATACGGAGTCGGTGGGAGATCCTAGAGATCTGGGAGGGAAACGTATTTTAAGAACGAAGCGCCGGTTTTCCTGCACTTCACATATGTATTGGAGTTTGGGATAAGATACGTCCTCCTAGATGAAAAAAGTCAAACGCCAACAACTAACGTTTCTCAAACTCATTATCGAATATTCCACTTGGTTCGCTACCACAAAAATTGCATTGTTATTGTATCGTAGCATGATTGGCTTTCAGCATGCCGTTCATATAAACTGCATTACCTACTGTTTGCTTTAACAAGGACATTAAGCTGTAAAACAACTGCATTGTGCTGACGCAATGTTTGATAATGCAATAATGGTCCCACAAAACATTTGGCGTTCATTTTAGCCGTAGCGACTCCCACACAGTGTATGTGTGTGAATACTGAATAGGCACACTGTATATCCGGGTGACGCGGGTCCTAGCTCATCAGCAGGGGCTCCGGCGAGCTCCGATGCCTCCTCTCCTACCACCCTCACTTCATTATCTACCGAGGTGTTTACCGGAAACAGACCGCACAAGAGATATCATTGGATGACAGCAAAGTCGTGCTTTTCCAGCCGGCACGAGCACCAGAGCGCCGTGCACCAGCACCAATACCACCACCAGCGCTGTGCTAACACTAATGCTCAGCGCATGCACCACCGTTCACCACCGCCTCACTGGTGCAGCTCCCGCGGCGGACTGGAGGCTGCCAAACTCATCACAGGCGGGGCAAAATTTATGACCGCGGCGAAGCCGACAGAAACCTTGATAGGGCCTGTGTCAATGTCGAAGAGAAATGGAATGGGGATGAGAGTCTTATCACTTACATTAGTTATTTTTCACATATCACTTCTCGTAAAGATGTGCTGCTATAGGAATGACGACAGCGTTGTAGAAAGTGTCCCCTAGCTGGATGACTCGCGATCCCCTTCAATGTCTGATATCCCCACTCAAATGCAAATAGTTACACCGAAGAAAAGCAGATAGGTTCATCTTTCGAATATGCCCCTAGTATCGGTTATCAAATCCATAAGACAGGAGAGAGTTGTTATGGTGACCTCCACTCTCGCCCAGTGTGACGCCGTCCTTCACTGAAGAGATCTCGGTCGTACATACGTCTCCTACCTCATTATCGAACTACCTCCCCGGTCCTCCGTGTCACTGTGCACCGCACCTGACGCCGCTGGGAAGCCCTCCGTCTCCGCCCCCTAATTAGAAACATTTCCTCACGCAGCGCGCGCCAC
Organism: Amphibalanus amphitrite; assembly: GCF_019059575.1. Taxonomy (NCBI): domain Eukaryota; kingdom Metazoa; phylum Arthropoda; class Thecostraca; order Balanomorpha; family Balanidae; genus Amphibalanus; species Amphibalanus amphitrite. The sequence continues at coordinate 1,969 of NW_024883283.1, forward strand.
GCACCTTGTCACTGGTGGTGGAGTCGTCGGCGGCGGCGGACTTGTTCTGTCCGAGCAGTCGGTCCGTCTCCTGGTCCGTGTCGGGCTCCTCTGCAACAGAAAAACGCCGGTTATCGGCGGAACACAGCACCAACGGTCACCAACAGAGCATGGCACTGGGCTGGGGTCACCGACCCACCAGAACACATCATCAGGCTGGTCACCAAAAGTCTGTCCCCGTGTGACCTCTGTCGCGTCAAGGGCAGACCACCAGTCAGTTCTAGCTGATCTCTGAGGTCCCTAATGATTGACAATTGCTTGATCTGAACGCCACATTACACTTTCGTTCGTCGATGGAAGCCCCCTCCCAACTATCATGAACGCTGTTTGATTAGATTAATTTTTCACCGATCAGATTTAAAGCAATTTACGTCGAGGATAGAAATGAATGAAATAAGATAATGAGCTCCCCGGGCGCTCGCCACGCTTTACACATCCGGGCGATCGGGTCTTTTGGCCCAGATAGCTCAAATCCCGCTCACGGGTGGAATTTTAACATGGCGGCGGCTATTCTTGTCACAGTGCGCCGGCTTCGCCACCGAGGCCGGTCCTGGCCTTTATCATGCTGCAGGCACCAATGCCGTTTGGTCTCTGGCTAATAATGCGAGTCCTGAGTCCTGACCGGGCGAAACTGACCGTCAACCGTCTTATTATTTGCGCGATTACTTTGGATTTAGCGATGCCGTAAAAACTGTAAAATACTTATACTTGTCATTGTATCATGACGAGACAATTTTGAATAAAATAAATAATTTTATTCTTTTATGAAGAAAAAGTCATACCTATATTGGTTTTGAAATCAATAAACAGGTAATGTGAATAAATACTTATTCTTTCACACATTCAACATTGAATCACAATGCATACCATTTATGAACGTCATCAATGTGAAAGGCACCGACGGCATCCGTTAGGCAGAACTCAGCGAACTAACTTTTAACTCGTGTCAATTAAGCATCCCATCCCAATCAAACCATCCCAATCGCTAACCTAACAACAAGGAACCAGCTCACTCACCGTCTGAAAATGACTCATAACAGATATACAGGCCATACAGCATTTCGCCCCACCAATCGCCGCGGCTCTGACCCAGGCCGCGTCCCCTTAGCGACCCCCGGCGACCTCTGACCGGCCGTGCCTCCGGGCGCTGCCGCTGTCACGGTGACTCTCCCCCTCACCGCCCGCTCGGAACACTGACAGTGCGCCGCGCTGGGACTGAGGCCACCTGGCGGTCGGCTGGTGACAGCGCCGACCGCGGCGTGCGTGAGACACCTGCGGCGCGGCCCGCGTCTCTCCCGTCACCGTCACCGCTCCCCGTCGGTGCCCCCCCCCCCCCCCCCACTCGGCAGTCGGTGCTGTTACCGCCGTCTATTCCGCGTTCGCTCCTATCGAAATTCTGTCGGAATTCCTACAGACGATTACATAAAAGTGTTAATTAATGCTGCCACAATTGGCTGCGATATAAACCAATGATGGACTTAGGACTAGGTGTGGAACGTTGCAAGTCCTTACAGTATAATTTGCGAGCCGCCGATGTCATATATCTAAAAATACTCTCCCCTTTGGCGATTTTTTCACATGCCTACATTTTCATGATTATTGCTTATACTCGATCGACTTACGTGACGATGCTCGTCAAAAAAGCAATAACAACTGTATTGACCACACTTTCTTTATTGAATGCTTAAAAATTTGCGAAAGTAGTGAGTCTCATAAAATGTTTGTTAACTCTTGGCTTAAATTCGTCCCGAAACACTCGCCATCGCTATCGAGGCTCCACGCAGGCACATGTAAAATACACGGTACGGGAAACACAAACAAATGCATGCGCATTGGATATGATGTTGCAAACTCCAGTAATCTGCAGTGCATGTCGCCCGACACAGCACCGTCTCCAGGGAACGGAACTTGGACACATGGGATCAACTTTGAGATCAATGGTTAATATGCCGTAATTGAAACTGGCGCAACTTCCAACTTCATTTAGCTATTTTAAAGTCTTGTAGGCGTTGCAGTCTGAGGCGAGGTGGAAACCGAGCCAGCGAACTTTGAGCTGTAGGTAACGTCATTTGAAAAGTGACATTAGATTTGAATATAAGATAGCCAGAAGCGGAAGCGTAGGGATATAAAAGTTTTGGTGAGCTAGAGAGAGAGAGAGAGAGAGAGAGAGAGAGAGAGAGAGAGAGAGAGAGAGAGAGAGAGAGAGAGAGAGAGAGAGAGAGAGAGAGAGGGGGGGGAGAGAGAGGGGGGAGGAGGGTGGCAGGGAGAGGAGAGGCGGAAGGAGGGAGATGAAGAAAACGTTTTCGGATAAGCAACAAAGAATGGCCTCGAATAGTTTGATAAAGGTTTCAAATAGTCATCAGAGGAGCCGCCCTGCCAATATGTGGCATCAATATGTATCCCGCTTCCAAAGCCGCATCCTATTTGAACGGCTAACAGGGTAACAATATCAGCTCCCTGGCGATGTGTTCGTCATCAGGACTCTGATGCTGTAGCGTATTTCCAGCGTTTGGTTTACTGGATACAAATTGACTAAAATGAGCCAAAATAGGCGACACGTCTGAGAAAATAAGGGACATTCCATCAAATAATCAAAAACAGCTACCGTTATCATCAGAACTTAACCCTCGCCCGCACATGCCATTTTCCCATCCTAGAACGCATATGGGGGGGGGGGGTGGTTGCCACCCCCCCCCCCGCGCCATTTCGTTCCTGTTGGAGATAGAGCTTAGCGGTAAAGACCAAAAAGATTCTTTGGGAAGAGACGAATCCAATGATACCCAGTTTTACTTTCTCAGGTCAGTCATTGACCTTCCAGGTCAGGTCAAACTAAAAAATGTTGCTGTTTTGGGTCACCGTTGGGTATCAAGTGCGCTGCTTATCAAATACCGATGACGATGCTGTTTTCTGGTGCCAAGCCAGCTAGAACCTCTTTGTCACACTACCCGACCAGATTTTTGTTGCTGAGGTCATTTCAGGTCAAGTTAGGTCAAGGTCAATTATATGTGTTTGTATGTCTGTGTGTGTCTGTGTGTATACTGATGTGTGCACCGATTGTTTTTGGGTCCATATTACATGAAATCATGATCTGAGAAGCTTTTACCAAAAATGCAGTAAAAAAACTTCACAACAAGTAAATTCAGCTTGCCTAAAACGCAATTATCTTAGATGACCTAGGTTGACCTTGACCCTGACCTTGACCCCTGTACATCGTCGAACAACATGTTCCATGATAGATGGGAGGTAGGACTGGCAAAAAAGGCCGAAATCAGGGTGTCAAAAGCTCACAAGGCCCATGGCAAACGCAAGATGTTGAGAATTGGCCATTTGGGCCATGACATGACCTGAAAATTAAGGTCATATCTCCAAAACCAAAAATCACAGAAACTTGAAATTTTCAGTGGACATCAAGAAAGGATAGAGGAGCAGCTATACGAAAAATCAGCCTTCTAGCTTTAAAAATGTTGAGTGCAGAGCAGAAAGACTACCTGGGGGGGTGGCAACCACCCCCCCCCATGTGCGGGCGAGGGTTAAAATCACTTACGGGACTCATCGAATTGTGTTTGCCTCGTTGCGTAAAAAGGACAAATGTATACGCGAAATGGGAAAGCTGTTTGTCTTGATTTACTATTGATACGCTATCTAGACATTGGATGGTCGCAATAGACTCGTGAATCATGACTGAGGCTCAGTCTATGACTCGTGAGTTGTGACTCAACTCACCCGTGTCAGCCTGAGGAATTGGCGGCGGGTCATCACATTTGGTCGAGAGCTTCTGATAGCCAGACCATCTGAAAATCGAGCACAAAAAAAAACGTCAACAGCATGGCACAGCTTGAGCTACAATACAACTACACTGAAAATAAATTCACACCCGCTCCTGGTGTTTACACCTTTTTAGGAAATGTTTACACCCCACCGTTTTTGAGCACCTGCACCGGTGTAGTTTCAACACCAAGTTTTGGTGTAAGCATACACTGAATCCTGGTGTAACACCAGGCACATACACTGGCGTATGGTGTTAAATCACTGTAAGTACACCAGTTTGTGGTGCTACACCACGTCTTTACACCATAAAAAGGTGCTACACCATTAATTTGCGCCTTCTTTACGGATACAAAACAAATACCTTTACACCAATGTGTGGTGTTAGCAGCCAATTGGGTACACCCCCTTCCGGTGTTGTGAAGGAGATACACCGGTGTTTGGTGTAGCTGCATCTCGATGAATTAATATATATATATATATATATATATATATATATATATATATATATATATATATATATATATATATATATATATATATATATATATATATATATATATATATATATATACGTGTGCATGCATCTGTGTGAACATATGTGACAAGTCCATATGCGTATACTGTCGCTTGCCATAGACCCCATACAAAGCAAAGCATTCCTTAAATAAAGACAATTTATTTTGTAACGTCCGAGACGAGCAATAAACAAATGTTATTAACAAAAATTGCGGCAACTGTGAGTGGCGCTTTCTCAAGTGCACGGGTGGTCACCGGACTCTGCTGACAACATATACCAGACCAGACACCAGACATGGGGGGGAGGGCGGTCGCCAGACTGACACCAGAGTCTTCACAGCCCGGTGACTGTCCCACCCAGATCCAGTCAGGTGACAAGCGGTCACCGAATCGGGCGGTCACGAGACTCGATGGACACAAGAGAACAAAGACAAACAAAGCAATGTTCTTTTCTAAACAATCTTGGTATGATAACCAAAGCACTATGGTAAAGAGACTCCGCGCCGCCTGGAGCCCTAACTCACAAGTCACAATGAACAGGAAAGCAGGCTCATGAACTCAACTGAACGTCATCTTTTTGTCACCTACTTAGTTGGAGCAGTCAGCCTACTCCAGGCAGCTCGGAGCCTCTTTGGCATGGAGCCTATCTCATCCGCCCTCAGCACATGAACGTTCATGAGGGTGGCCGTACACTGGCATGCCGTGAATGTCATTTTCTGTGACAGGACGGAGAAAACGATTCCCCACAGGAGCAGTTTGTCCTGGCTGCTTAGCCCGTTCGTCTTCACGACCTCCGTTTTTTTCCACACACAGGTTCTCGCCCACAATACAAGGCCACGCCTCCATGTTTGTTGGGAACACTGCGTCGTCCTCACCCAGCAGCGACAGCAGAGCTGACACAGTATCATCTGCAAGGGAAATGTACTGACTTAGCTTGCGCTCCGCAAAAAAATATTTTTCAACATTCAGCAGTCAGTACCTTATCGCTTTGAGAAACGTGTAGAATGAACTCACCTCCACAGCCGGTCTCCAACTTCACGCGGTCCAACACGTCTCGGAGACGCTGTGCGCAGTCGGCTTTGACATCTCCTTCCCAGCCTGTCAGTCTACCGAACTCTTTCCACATCTGCAACAGATAGTGCACATTTACTAAAATGGTGTATGTTGCAACTTCAAGTAAACTCACAGTAAGGCATAATGATAGTTTAAGGTGCGAGTACATGTTTCAGTGATTTACTGCACGAAGATCAACAGGTTCATTTTCAACTGTGGGTAACGAACATTATTACCCTTGAAATAAGCTGAGGAGACAGTGCCTAAGCTTCACTGAGTGCAAGCGTTGATATTACACTATTACTACCTATCTCAAACCACCCCTGGCAGTTGGCACTGAAGAAAAATATGATAAACAAAATAAAAAATAGTAGATGTTTCAACACATATCTTTTAACCCGCGCCCCAGTGGCGGTCTCAGCCAACTTCGCATAGTGGGGGGGGGGGGGGCATATGTTACCACCCACCTCTAACTCAGAAACTAAGAGGGCTAGAAAGACGCGGTAAAAAGCAGTCGATAGCGCTCAATGCGTACGTTTGAAAGTATTTCAATCATTTTTCATCTTAGAGCAATATTGGGGTCACCAGAGGTCATCAAAACTCAAAATTTGCCAATTGTCATATTTTAGAAAACATGCCGTTATCCCAGGACCTATGATAGCTAAAAAAACGCATGGAAAAGCAATCGATAGCTTTTGAACTTTTCTTTTGATAAGGTCATCATCAAAATTGACCTCAGGTCAACACTTTAGCCTCCAGAGGGCAAAAACTCGAAAAATAGCTGTTTTTACGAAAAGTGTTTTTTTTCGACAATAACTTTTGACTTAAAAAAGCCACGACATTTCCATTGCCAGGATTGTGTTCCTCTCGCCGAGACGCGTCGAATGAACTATAATTTGACCTTAAAAGGTCAACTTGAAAATTTGACCCCAGGTCAAGGTCATGACCTGACCGGGAAAGGTCACGTTGCATATCAGTCGATGCGTCTCAACAAGACAAACACGATAAGGTCATCCCCAACGTTCTATCTCTTTCCAATCGAGAGTTATTGGCAAAAATCTGTTTGTAGCTTCAAATGATCTCGGATGACCTTTCTAGAGGCTATCAGCAAAAAGGACACCTTGGTCGTCACGGGTGGTCCAAATCATTGTGATTCTGAAATATTTAAACTGTTCCTACGCGTACACACGGATCTAGAGGCATTTTCATTTGTCTTCATTGACTTATAATGGTAAGGTCACGCCACTGGCCTGACCTTAGGTCACGGATATAAAAAATCCGAGATATACACATTATAGGCGCCTATAACATCATGCAATCCACCAAGTTTAAAACCTCTCTGCCAAACACTGCAGGCTGGACATGATTGCAAACTTGTTTTTAGGCTTGGTCAGTTTACTTGACCTGGTGACCTGACCTGACATGACCTGGGGCCCAAAATTTTACACATTGTCCAGAATTGATGTACAGAAAGCTACTTTAAGCGGCGCGGCCCACGGTTTTTTATTCACACGCAAAAAAAAAAACGCGACAGGGTGGTAACATATGCCCCCCCCCCCCCCCACTGGTGTGAAGGTTAAACATCGAAACTATGTAGTGGATGCTGATCCAAGGTGATAAAAATTTCATAGCTTAAGACCTAAGCATTATAGTTAGATTTCGATTCAGGCCACGTTTCTTTTACCCTTTTGTCCCTTTCACGCGTTGCTGCAAAATGTCGGGAATTTACTTTTACATTTTGATACTTCTGCGGTTTAATTTTGGCTATACGATTAAAAATAAATGCTTTTGAAACGTGCGAAGCAAAAGAAATATGCATAATGCCTCTGCGGATGAACATCCTACAAACGTGAAGTCGGTACCGATTTCACGTTTGTAGGATGTTTATCCAGGATGTTTGGTCGATATAAGTGAAAATAACTACATACCTTCATCCTACCACGCAGCGTGCAGGGGGGGTGTACGTACGTTGGGATCGGTACTTCAATATACTATCTCTGCACCTTCAAGTACCTATCTCACGACTATGATGCACATTCTATGCTACTGGGATCATGAGCATGGTTGAATTAATTCATATTTAAGAATACAAACGTATCGCATTGCACCTACTTAATATCGAGGCTTCAACATACCAGGCAGCGATTCCACAATTCTGACTTAAAACAATATAACATCAATTCGGCACAGCAATTAACGAAGTAATCAGACACTAACTTAATATCACAAAATCATACCTGTGATGATCGCGCGGCAGGCTCCATCTTCATCTCACACCACCTCCAGTCTCCACACATCCCCGCATCACTCGTTTCAAACTGAAGCGCGAATCAACACGCCGCGCCGCCGTTCATTTGAATTTACGCATGTGCACGCGCAGCCGCTCGCGCTGGCCGGCGGCCGGCTGACCTTGAATCCAAGGCCATATCTGATCCATGGTAACGGTGCTAGTAACACCGTTTAGAGACCAATGAACTGGAAGCTACACCATTGTGTGGCGTTTGCGATATAACGTCTCTGTCACGGGGTGTTGACACCAAATGGTGGTGTTATTTATCCGTAGCGTCGGTTGGTCTGAGGTGGCATTGGTGTTAATTGTCGGTGTTGATTTTGAACACCGAGTAATTGCACCATTCTTCGGCGTTACACCCCACAGTTACACAGTTGAGTTGTGTTACACCCTACCAACACGCCTCTCATTGGTGCTTATTTTCGTGTCACCGGCACGCGAGTGTAAATTTATTTTCAGTGTATAACTTAATTTCTACAGACTACCAGCCCCTCTTTTGCGCCTCACCAAATAGAATTGCCTAATGGCAGCCATTTTAATTCCATATGCTGTGCCGCAGCGCACAGAATCGCTGCGGTACAGTCTACTTTGCAGGCGCTCTCCGTGCTGCCATCTATGAGTGAGGATCGCTACTATCTCTACTCGCAGTGTTTGGGCGGCGGTCCGGTCCCGGTACCCACCTGGGAATCCACGTGGAGCGCTCGGTCCTGCTGTTATCCTCGTCGGGCGACTCCAGGACAGGTGTGGTCGGCAGCCGGCGGGTGGCTGGCGCCGCTTTGCCGGGCAGCGCCGCCGGTCGGGCCGGACGGGCGCCGCCGCCCTGACCCAGCCAGCCCCTGCCCCCCGCCGCCGGCGCGGCGGCAGAGGGGGACGCAGCCGGGCGGGGCGGCAGGGGGGACGGGTGCGGCGCCGGCCGGCCGTTGGGGACCTGGCCCCCGGACAGCGACAGGGGGAGGTGGGGGCGCGGGGGCCGGCCCTGCGGCGAGGCGGGCGCGGCGGTCCGCGGTGAGGCCGGTGCCGGGTGTAGCGGCCGCACGCCGGGCGACTGCGAGCCGGGTGGCCCGGCGGCGAGCGAGGCCGAGCGCTGCGCCACGCCGGGCCGCGGGCCTCTGGAAGCCTCCAGACCGGTCGGCCGCCGGCCCGAGGCGGGCAGTCCGGGCGAGAACGACGTCACCAGCGTCGCCGACCGGAAGCTGGGCTGATACGTGTCGGACACAGTCTCATACGAAGCACTGTGGTCGGTGCCGAGCCGCGGCGGCTCCATGGCCGCTGCCCGCCCCATCGGCCGGCGACTGGTCGACGGGGACTGCTCCTCGCAGGAGTACGACCCCGGCGAGGCTCCGGGGTACCCCGACCTGACCCCACCCGCGGCCGAGTCCGCCGGGGGAGAGCCGCGGTAGCCGACTCGGCGCGGCGAGGGCTCCACGTAGTCACTTCTGCGGGTCGGCGTAGCGCGGTAGTCGCCGCCGTGGTGCCTGTAGTCGCTCCCATCGGGAGACTTCTCCAGATAGTCGTCGCTCTCGGGCCGCTCCGAGCTGTAGGCACCATGTCGTGCCGGTGTGCTGGCGTAGTCGCCGCGGCCTCGAACACCCTCTGAGCTGTAGTCCTCCCGTCTCTCGGTGGCGTAGTCCTCCCGCCTCTCAGCGGCGTAGTCCTCCCGCCTCTCAGCGGCGTGGTCTTCTCGCCTCTCTGCACAGTAGTCCTCCCGCCTCTCTGCACTGTAGTCGCCCCGGTGTGGCGTGTGGTGCAGCGGGTAGTCGCCACGCCGGTGCTCGGGCGGGGGCGGGGGCGGCTCGGGCGCCGGGGCGTCGCGGGCGGACAGCGGCGGCGGTGGCGGCGGCGGCGGCGAGGGAGAGGAGAGAGCAGCCCGTCTGCTGGTTGTCACCGGCAGGGAGAGAGGAGAGGAGTGGTCCGAGCCTGAGAAACGGACAGAGGGAAGGGGCTGTCAGCGATCAGTACCGCCCGATGCAGCGGAACACAAGACGCATCATTCTTCGACAGCGACAGCCCGTAGCAGAGTCGAGCTCAAATCAAGCAGCAAGGAATGTGAACGGAATATGCCTATATATCAGCTACAGCTGTAGTTCAAGTAGCATAAGAGGAAACGTTAGGTACCGTTTTACGTCTACGAGTAAGCCCTTGGTCCTTGATACTTTTTCTTATCGTCTTGGATAATTATCGACCTTAGAATTAGACATATTACCGCTCTTTATGTTACTTGGGAGAACACGATAACTTTTTTTTTGCTTTAAAATGGCGTTGCATCCCCGGGCCCCAGCTGGCAGTCGTTTTGCACTCAGACAGAGTGATACCGACGCTCGGGCTATTTTCGGGCGCCGCGGACATTAGCAGTGCTAGAACGACCGCTCGGAGAGCCTTTTTGGAGAGAGAGAACGGCCGAATCGCCTCAATCCGTCCAGCAGAAATGAGAGATTGGTTTCTATCCGTTCAACCAGAAGCAATAACACTAACCAAGCAGAAAATTGAAACCATGAACGGCATTGCTGATTTTCAGATTCGCTGATTTTGAATCGGTCAAACATGCAAAATAAAAAATGGATTTTTTGGGGGGGAAAAGATAAAAAAAAATCAGAATTGACTTGCAGAAGGCGCAGCCTGGCAGGGATCCCGCTTGTTGATTGATCTGCCTAATGCAGGAAGTTACATTTGTTTGACATATTTTCATTGCTTCGTTAATAATAAATTCGGGAATCTGAGCATGCATTTATTGTACCTACCTAAGGGATCGACTGATCTGAGGTCCAGGTCGCTGCCTCGGTAGTGGGCTCTGTACTGATGCTGCTCCTGTTCCTGCTGCTGAAGCTGATGTTCTCGCTGCTGCTCACGCTGCTGCTGCTGCTGACACAGGTAGGCCTCCACCTCCCGCTGTCGGGTGGGTGTAATGTTGGCCAGGCGGTGGTCGGCACTCGGCGGGGACGGCGGCCCCGGCGGCGGCGGCGGCGGCGGGGGCGGGGAGCCTGGCCGCCGCTCGCGCAGCTCCGACTCCAGCCGGGCGATGTGGCGCCGCAGCAGGCTGGCCGCCGTGGGGCTGAGCGGCTCGGCGCTGGCCGCGTCCTCCGAGTCGTCCGGCCCCTCTCCGTCCTCCCAGTCGCCATCCGAGAGGCCGTCCTCCAGCACCGGCATCAGCGGCGCGCCGGCGGCGGCGCTGCCCGGCGCCGGACTGCCGCCGTCCGAGCGCGTCAGCTCCAGCTCTAGCTCCAGGTCGCCGCACTCGCTGACGCTGGTGCGCGGAGAGAGGGTCAGCAGACGGGAGCGCTGCGGCGAGTCGCGCCCGTCGGCCAGCCGGCCGAGCAGGCTGACTCGGCCCAGGCCGGCGGCGGCCGCCTCGCCCGGCTCCGAGGCGTCCGAGCCGTGCGAGCCCAGGTAGCCGGACGACGAGCTGGCCGTGCCCGAGCACGCCGCCACGCCGCCCTCCGAGCCGCCGTCGGACGGGCGCACCGTCGACTCGGTCGGCGCCGCGTCCGCCCGACCGCCCCGAGTCGGAGTCGGAGTCGGAGTCGGCAGCGGCGACAGGCTGTGGTCGGGGGACAGGCGGTGCTCCGCCAGCGCGGCCGGGTCGGAGCCAGACACGGCGGTGGGGTCGGCCGCCTCCTCGGGGCGGGTGAAGGCACGGAGAGGCAGCGCCTGAGGCTCCGCCTCCTCTGAGATCTCCCGGTCGGGGGAGATCAAATAGTTGCCCGAGTTGCCGTACATGCTGGTGTCTGTCAGAGTCAGGCTGCCCCGCGACTCCCTCCGCTCAAACTCGCGCTCACCGCCGTAGTGATCGGCCCTGTGATCCAGACTCCGCTCCTGTCCCGACCTGCGCTCTTCCGTTCGTCCATAGCTCGGCTCGTCCTCGTATACAAACCTCCTCTCCGAGCCGTACCCCAGAGACCGGTCCGCTCTTCTGTCTGTGCTCTCTGAGCTCCGCTCCAGGCGACAGTCCAGACTCCTCTCAACTGCCCTGTCATAGCCGCGCCCTGGGATGCGGTCTGAAGTGCGCTCGATTCCGTACCCGAAGCTGTGCTGATCCAGACTACGTTCCGTTGCGCAGCTGGCGTTTCGCTCGGCGGTCCGCTCTGGACCCCTGTCGGAGGGGCAGTCGAGGCTCCGCTCGACATCCGGCCGTCGCCAGGACCGGGGCCGCGCCTCGGCCGACGCCCGGGAGCCGTAGCGTCTCGGCGAGCCCTCGTACTGCGCGATGGGCAGCGCCGGCTCGGCCAGGTCGCCGATGTCGTCAAACACCACGGTGCCCTGGACGGGCGTCTCTCCGACGGTGAGCCGGCCACCGGGCGCGGCGCCGCCCAGCAGACAGGTCTCCCGGAGCGGGCGCAGCCCGAGCACGGTCAGGTCGAGCGACTCGCCTCCCGCGGCCGAGCGGAGCCGCTCGCCGGTCCTGACCGGTCGCCGTCTGACCGGCCGGCTGCGGCCGCCGCGCGCCACCTCCAGCCGCGGCTCGGCCCCGCAGTCCGAGTCGGGCTCGCTGGAGGGCGGCTCGGCGGCCCGGGTCGGCTCCATGGCGGCGAGGTTACCGTTCAGGTCACAGACGGCCTCCGGCTCTGACCCGGCAGCTGCTGTCAGGGAACTGGCGGCGGTGCTGGCGGCGGAGCTGTGGCTCACATTGCCGAGCCGATCGGTGGCGGCGCGAACCGTCGGCGGCCGGCACTTGGGGAACAGACGGTCGATGCTGCTGTTGTCGTTACACAGCTGAAGGTGTGACGTCATGGTGTGACGTCATCACGGGCAGCGCCGGGCCCGACAGTTCCTGGAAACAGGGGAAAGGGGGGCAGTCGTCAGCCCGAGGGCAGACTGGCGTCGAGCAGTTACCAACCAACCAAATGTCACGGACGCAACGAATGCGATTCCACACCGTTTACTGGCCAGTCAAGCTATAGACATATTTTAGGACTCGTTTAGATTCTAGTTGCTTGCATTATCAGTATTACCTTATCATATGTAGAAGTAAAAAATACAGAATAATTGGGAGGGAGAAAAGTGCAACTTTTAAATGAGCGAATTCAGTAGGTATATAGCATTTTAAATGGTTTGAATGAATCTGTTCAAAAAGTCTAATCAGAACACTTTGCAGTCTCAAGAGTTATCCATGTCAACAGCAAAAAAGAACTGTTGAACGGTTATTAAATGCACAACGCTCTGGCGGTGGTAAGTCCCAGTTCATTGTAAGTACTAAGTACCCACCGACCCTGCTCCGACGAAAGGACCCCAGGCTGCCCAGACAGACCGGCCGGGGCGGAGTCTGACCTCTAAGACCCCGGCGGCCGACCTCGCATGTGATTGGCTGATCCCAGCAGGAGCAAGAAAGGCTACACCGCTGTTGTCCAGCGGGAGCAGTTCTTATCGTGATCTAATTGTTATGTCTGGTTTTAAAGCTATACTTTAGTAAACGGCTACCAAAAAAAAAAAAAATGTCAGACGGTGAAATCACAATCATGTCAATTATAATTAGCAATAGCATTCACTGTAAAATAATGTTTTGTAATTTTTCATAAACTGCATTAACTATTAAGCTACAAGCAGCCGGTTTCCTTCAACTACTTTTCTAAAATCTCGTAAACCTTTCACCTTCCAGGATTTGCCTCCCCTGCCGAGCACCATCTACCTACAGCTCTGATCGTTTTCAACCCTCCTCGCACTTCAATCGGCCGCGTTGATCCCCGCAGCGGCGGCCGCGGCGTGGCTCGAGCTGACAGGCGGCCATTGGGCCGTCAGCGGGTCATTGGGGCTGTCCGCGGGGCGGCCCGCCGCAGCGCCGCTGATCCGCCATCAGCCCACCGTCATCCCGAGCCGTCATCCGAGCCGTCACCGGCGCGCTCGGTGAAACCTGCCGTAATCACAGACGGCGGCGGCGGCGGCTCTAGGCTGTGGGACTCTCCCTCGCCTCAGTGCGAGCGCAGGGAACACTGACGCTGTCACCGGCTGAGTATCGGCCGGTCCTGTTGCTCCCGGATCTCGGGGGATCAGTCACCGCGTCAGCTGCGGCGGGCAGGGGGGGGGGGGGGGGCGGGGCGCCGGCGGCGACCGGCTGGTGCTGCCGCCGTCCGTTCGGTCTGGTCTGTATCTGCCGCAGGCCGACTGTTTGCGTCCGTTTGCCGCCAGTGTTTGCCGTTCCGTATCTGTCCGCCCCCGCGCCTCCGCTCCGCTCGGATCGATCCGGATCTCCGGGGACCGGGGGATCCGGATCAGGACGGATCGCGCTTCGGCTTAGAACCAAGAGTAGTGGAGGACGTTTTGGAGATGGGCTGCGTCGTATTCCGCAGGCTCGGCTTTTGCGGGGCGGGATTATGTGAAGATATAGAGCAGTCCTACAAAAGACTGGGCACTTGACTGCAGGCTTGGGGCGCAGACCAGCACCGCCGAAACGGGCCGAATCGTCTCAGAGGAGCTTATCTTGTGAGATACTTGCTGGGATTAGCGATGAATGGTCTGAAGGCATAAGGACTGCGTCAGTAAAGCAGTGATTATTCAGTTCATCTGTTTTTTTTTTTGCGGCATTCCATTTGATCACTTAATGGAAGTGTTCTCTTTTGCGGCGGTATCGGGCCACCTACGTCTTTCCATCGCCAGAAATATCGCTTATCCCGGCGGTCGCGACAGCCGTTCTGTTTTCCTCACTAGGCCTGCCGATTAATTATTCATAGGTCACAGCTGGAGGTCTTCTAGGAGCGGCGTCTGGGGCCGGCGAGGGTGTCAGGGTGATGTCAGTGGCGCCTGAGCACCGGCGGCGCCTGGGAGAACCTCCAGAGACCGTGCAACAAACAAGTTCCCCTGGAGCGAGCAGCCACCGGGCATTCCAGACACAAATTGTCGCCGAGACCAAAACAGGACAATTTCGCCGCAGAGTTTACGATGGCTTAACGCAGCTCAGAAGCCAAAGTGAATTCTCAAAGCAGCAAAAAAGGCATTGAAAGTCAACTCCTGTGCGCAAGTGGTGGATGTTATCGGCTAAAGAACGCACGTAACCATTTGCTCCTGGTTATCTTGCCAAAGTGAACTGTTCAATAAATGGAGGAAATTCTTGAAACTTTTTACATATTGAGTGGGAATGTCTGAAACGGTAGCGTGTAAATAAACTTCACAGTTAACTCAGGGTTATCATTAACGAAATAAATAAATATGTTATATAAAAAATGCAGATCATGCATGCTAATTTGAAATAAACTGACTTTCACTAATCGTACTCGATCGAACATAGTACTCGTAATTGGTCATGAGTCTGACTTATCAGCGCCCACAGCATTACCAATCAGGGCCCGGAGCGGCTCCATAGACTCGGGTCCCATATGCCCACCTCCACTCAACACCACAGTCACGCTCGTTACTGGGCCGGCCGCGTCACTCAGCTCCGACACTCGGAGCCATCGTCACGCTCCTAGCCGAGCCGACCGCGTCACGCAGTCGTCTTACGTAGCACACGCACACCGTTCGCTGGCCGTCCGATCAAACGAGCGGCACCACTTGTGGCCGGACGGCAGCGGGAACGGCGGGAGAGAGAGGAAGGGCTCCTGTGGAGGGAGGGACACCCGCCCGCTCTGGCCCGCTCTCCCGGTGGACGATACGCCCGGCTGGTCCGCTCCCCCGGTGGACGATATGCCCGGCTGGTCCGCTCCCCCGGTGGACGATATGCCCTCCAGTCATCCTCAGAATGGGCACATACATTATGCATGCCGTCCAGATGCTTCTATTATGGTCAGCCGGGAGCGCGCCTGCTGCGGCCGGCCGTCGAGCGGTGCTCGAGTACCCACGCTATCTCATGTCGGCACGGGTCGCGTGCCTGCCGCCGCCGCCGGCCAGCCCGGTTAGCAGTCGCTCTCTGCCGGGTATTCACAGGCGCGAGTTCAATCTCGCCCCAGGTCACAAATCTCACGTCAAACATTTTAGATTCTGGGTAGTGAGTGACATTGTTAATGTAAATTATGCCGGATCCCATAAGACGTAGATTGAAATGCACGGTTACCGACATGGTCCTCAACAGTTCCGCTTATTCACAGACGGAACATTTCTGATGAGCTGCGCTAATTTACTTGAATAGTTAATCACTGGACGGATATTAAGTAAAGTAATTAACTTAAAAGAATGGAAAATGCTCGGTTTTGAATTTTCGTCAATCCTGCTAAGGGGTTGCCAAGATGGTGTCCTGAATTGGTGATCCATTGTTGAGGGCTGAGGCCTTACCACTCCGCTATAACGTTTACCTACTATACTTAAACCCAATTATACAGTCGTTATATTCTGTCGTATCCCGCATTCCACGACCATAGAATCAATAACTTAGAAAAGATACTTATAAAGTAAAAGTATCCGATGTCTCAATATACTTAATTTTATTTGCCACGGAATCATGGTCTCAGATGTGCCGAACTCGTTTATACGCACTGATCCAAAAGTGCTCGAGTTCTGCATAACACGACCAGCCATGCCAACTAACGCCTGGCTCCGAGCCTAATCTTGTCATTTCCCGCCGCCCTCATTAGACAATCAGATTAACCCTCCCAATTATGCCTCGCTGATTGCAGAGGCATATCTCCTGCAGAGTTCATGTAGGTGTTCTCGCTCCCACCACTGTCGAGGGGGAAACTCTGACTCATTGCGCTCCTACACCGGACCTGGCCACGGGATAACACCCTCGTGTATCATGGACGCGGGGAATTCATGTCGGTCATCATTCTCGGCTCCCCAAATTAGCCGCCCATCGGTCTCCGGTGTAACGCGCTCCGCCACCGCCACCGCCGCTACCCCCCCCCCCTCTCTCTCTCTCTCTCTCTCTCTCTCTGTCTCTCTCTCTGTCTCTCTCTCTCTCTCTCTCTCTCTCTCTCTCTCTCTCTCTCTCTCTCTCTCTCTCTCTCTCTCTCTCTCTCTCTCTCTCTCTCTCTCTCTCTCTCTCTCTCTCTCTCTCTCTCTCTCTCTCACTCTGCTGCTATTACACCGCAGCCCTCCATCGAGTCGACAGCGGACCCCCGGCTCGTCGCAGATTAGCCCCCAGGTCCCGGGCAGAGCGCAGGAAGGGCCCGGGTGGAATTTCTCCCGGGAGCCAGTTACGCCATCCCACGAACGAGAAAACGCCCCGCGGGGACCACTGTGCCGTCTCAGAAGTGACACGTCGGGGCCGCGCAGGGCCTGTTGCAAGCTCTTGATGAGGACAGGAGTTGCGTAAGTGAGGTAGGTCGGGAAGGAGAGAGGAGAGATGAGGGGAGATGAGGGAGAGAGGGATGGGGCAGCAGTGGTGGCAGGGTGCTGTAACAATTGGAGAAATTCACATAGGCGGTGGCTGTCCTGATCGGCAACCGTCCTGTCCGCTGCCATACATGTAGAGATGATAATTTCACATAGCAAGGACTCACATTACCAGCAAAGTCCACGGGCCTATACGGTCATTATGTGGCGGACCGGGCGATGGCCAGCCCACACCGGCCCGACAGATGGCTAACGGACGGCCCATTTCGGGCCCAGAAACGAGCTGAACGACCTCAGAACGGTGCGACTGCGGGCGGACGACGATCGGGTGGGGTGGACTGTGGAATGTGGATGGCAGGTGTGAAGTCCTGTGGATTGGGAACTGTGGACGTTGGCCATGTGAGATCCTGCCGGCCGTGCACGGTCGGACGGTGGACTTTGGTCCGAGGACTGTGGATGGACGGTGGAGTCATGAACGAGCGGTGGGATGTGGACGATGGACTGTGGACTGTGGGCCGGTAACTGTGGAGCTCCACGGTCTGTGAAAGGAGGGCGATGCTGTCGTCTGTTGTCGATACCGCAGCAGCTGTTTGCTGTGGCCGTTTCCAGCCGCCGTTTCTGTGTGGAGCTGGCCGCCACCTCACGGACCGAGCCCTGTTAGCTCGCAGCCGGCACTTCCCACTATGATTGGATATATTTGACACGACGGCCATAACCGGCTGAAAATGAGCGCACCGCCCCGGGTTTTAAATGGCTGTCAGGGCGCAACTAATCAAACTAGAAGCATCGCGCGGAATATAAAGCGACAGCTCATCCCGTGCTGCCGCACGATCGCGCCAAACTGTATCCGGTATGGGATTTCTCGTCAAATTCTTTCATGAGGATGCCACATACATTTCAGGGGCCGATTCAATAAGGGTCGGGCTCATTTCCAGTCGGTGATTTCCCACGCCCCAGCTCACGCCGGCTGACAGTGCTCGGATAGGACGCCGCTAAGTTACCGACCCCGGCCGGCTGCCGCAGCCCGCTGCCACTGCCGATACTGTCGTCCCCAGACGTGGCCCGGGGAGTTTGTTCGGAGCTGCGGCCTGCGGCGTCACGATACCGGCGCCGGTCCACCCCCGGGGGACAGGTCGGTCGAGGTCGAGCACATGCATCGCGCCGCCAGCCGCGGCCGTGAACTCGGAGTTACGAGCCGTCTGCCTGTGCCTGATTGATTGGTGGTGTCGTGTTGGCGGTGAGCACCCCGTAATATCGCTGTGAGCTGCCGCCCCGGCCGTTCGGCGGTCCCCCGACCACCGCGGCCGGTCAGAAGGTTATGGGTCAGCGAGCGAAGGTCAATGGCTGCAGATCAATGCAAACACTGCAGGTCTCCGTTCCGCCCCACTGAACAGGGCAGCTGCAGCCTGCATTCGGTGATCACATCACACCCGTCCGCCCGCCGCCCGCCGCGGTGCCCGGTGGCGTCTGGGACCTAATCACGTGACTTCCCTCCACCAGCTGACTGCCGTTGTTAGCAGACGGTCCCTCATATCGGTCTGTAAAATGGCTGACTAGCCCCGCCCCTCCAGACGCGGCAGCCCCTCCGCGGCCGGCGGAGGCGGGGGCCCCGCCCACTGAGCACTGCGGCACAGTCTACTCGTCAGGCGTTATACCAGGCCTGGGAGGGGACTGATGGTCGCACAGTGGACGGCGTGGGAAAACGCGGGCAGGTGGCGAACAAAGTTCGATCTGTAGTTGACTTGACTTTCATAATGTTTGTGCTTTGTTGAAGTCAGTTTCACTTGGCGTCTCCATTAACATTTTAAAACTTATATAGGTAATCGTTAAATAGGTAGGAAAATACAAGGTCGTCTAAGAATTTATCTTAAATCAAAAGGGAACATCAAAACAAACGTTCGAGCACTGTTGCTGTTAAGAAAATCACATTTGAGCACCATGTCACGAGCCCCTATCTGTCGGCTTCATTCTGATTCCGTCCACCCTGCATCACGGGATGTTTGGACCGCTATCACGCCACCGCTGGCACTTGGTAACCGCTTAGCCGCCAACGATATTACCCGGCCAGATCCAGATTGAGTTTCAGACTTAGCATATTTTATTCATTCCACAAGAAGATAAATCTTGCGATAGAGGCTGGTTGCTATGACCGTGTGGGAGTTGAGAATCAACATAAATATGCACCTCAAACTAAACAAATAAATAAATAGGCAATAGCACATTGCATCGGGATAAGAGTTATCTTACGGCCAAGGTCACCCGGCGCTGGGCAGTCTGGCTGGCCGCCGAGTGACCACAGAAAGTAGATATGCTTGCGGTCCTCTGGGCATATAGTGAGCGCAACATGGAATATCGTGCCGGGCCTTGCCTCAGAACAGGGAAGCACCAGGAGACCGACGGCTAGGCGGGCTGGGCCACGAACCGACCGGGCCAGATACCGATATCGCTAACAGAACTTCCAGTCAGCTAAAACGGCACGATAGCCACACCTCAGCCAGAGACGGCTGGCAGACCCCAGCCGGCCCCAGGCCAGGTGGTGTTCACTCCCGCCTCCCCCCCCCCTCCCCCACCGGCGGCGGCGGGCCGAATCAATCCCGCTTATGATAAATCAATGTTGACATCGACCGGCCGGAGTGCCGGATTAATTACCGCGCTGGTTGGACTTTGGGCTGTGCCACCAATACGTGACCGGACTGGACACACCAGTGGAGGGCGAATGACGAACAAGTCGAAATGAATTGGCGTGTGTGGGCGACAATTCATGGAGGATGTACGGATTAGGTGAGATTGAGAGTGGAGTTAGATGGATGGGGCATAGCATCTGAGCTGGATTAGGGAGTTTGGGAGGTGATTCACGCTCCATTTGTTTGAGCACTCTATGATTCATGGTAGATTTCCCTAATTGACGTATGACCTACGGTGGATTTAACTGATAACGTATTGATACATGATTCATAACAGCTTAGATTTTGCGCGGAATGACTATGCAAATAGATTGACCAATCATCAACGAACATGACTTTATTGGTTTATCGTAACTTGTTATACTAGACACACCGGAATAACTCCCATCTTAAGCTTTCCGTCTTATGTTAGTGCCTCGACGCACCATCCCAGTTCGTCCATTTGATATCCATCTGCAGGCGTGGGCCGGTTCCGCGCCCAGCTTGTGCAGTAGCTCCGTATATTCGATAGTATTTCCGTTAGCGCGGAGGCGGCGGCGGCGGTGGGAGCTGGGAAAGGATGCGTCCCGCGGGGGCCGTCCCGACTGATGACCCGGCACCGTCTGACCCACCCGAGCCAAGCCGAGTGAGGGGGGGGGGCGGGGGGGGGGGGGCGGCCGGGGGGCCAGAGTGGAAATAGAGTGCCCGCGGCAATATGGTAGAGGTGTTTCAGTCATCTACAGCGCGGAACTGAGGATTCCAGATAATTATGCATGGTGGAACAGAAGAGACTTTAATCATGACTTGTTGATCAAATTTCAGATTCGTATGCATTCTACCAAACTCGAATTAAAAAGTAGAATATGCAATAAGTCAATAGTTGATGCCTATGTTCAATGCTTTACATGATACCCAATGCCAGGTTTCCAAAGTGATCAGAACTACCCAGCAATAATGGAGTATTTTCGCAATGAGCTGATATTTCAGGCAAAACTGTCCGCTCAGAGTGTGGAAAGAGATGGCCGAAATCCGTGCAACAGGCTTCCATCAGGTTGAGTGCCTCAGCACATTATCTGATTCCGCACCCTCATTGGAAGGCAAATAGATTTGGAGCGTTGGCATCGATGACTTTGTGCTAGCCCACCCTTTCGCCATCCGGTACAGGTGACACCGTATAGCCTGCAGTGCTCTCCAAAAAGTCCATTCACACGATTGCACAACCGACGGCCGACGCTGGGTTCACTGCTCAAATGAATCGTCCACTTGAAACTGTCGGCCTTCGAGAGTCTATCGACTCTCAATTTCTGCAGATTTGAGCTGAGATGCGATCAGGACAACCATAATCTGATGAGCAATTGAGCACACTGGCTTCCTTAACAAAGCGCAATTTCGCGTTCACGACGGCTGGTGACCCAGAACAACATGATCAATAACTTTGGTTCTGAGAAAAACAAATGGCATTAGTGTGATGAGCTTACAACCTAATGACTCGTGGTTGCAAAAAGTCTTCAAACCAAAATAAGCAAGAGACGCTCTTTCATTGTTTCGTAAACTCCGGCTAGGGTTGCCATTCATTGATGGCCATGCTTATTCATCCAGGCCGCATCTGCTTGTCTGTGGCAGGACCAGTCCACGAATAGCCCTGATCTAGAGCACAACCACCGTCTGGAGCTATTTACCCGGCGCTCCAGCCCGTTATGTAACGCTGACGACCCGCGGTCCATTCCATTAGAACGGATCGAGCGGGCGACGTGCATTTCGCAGGCCGTCGTCGACAGCTGCGCCGCGCCGTATTCATGGCACGCTCAGAGCGGCGCACCGGCGCCAGATTCGGCGCATTCATCAGGATCAGATGGAGCCGCTCCAAACGGGGTAACGACCGAACGGGGTCGGCCTGTGCCGAACGCGCTCACAATGGGACGCGTGCCGGACGGACCCTCTGCAGAGGCGGCGCCGACCCGGCAGACGGTGCCGAAATGAGTTCAGTGACACCGTGCCCAACACGGTCCACTTAACCTTAACGCTGGAAACGCTGGGAGTAATCTGATTTAGTAGTCAACTTTAATTGGAAATGTGCTGGTTGAGTGAGCGTCGGTAGGACTAGTACGGACAAGATGATAAATGTAGCTCACCGAGACATTTGTTCAAATATCGATAACTGAGTGACATACACCAGAGAACTTCTCTCTCTTTGACGCAATTTGCCCTCCTCTCCTGAAGCGCTGAGCTGCAGGTCAGGGAGTCCTCCACCAGACGTATCTCTCCAGCGCGCCTCTGTAGCCGCAGCCAGCAGCACGCCGGGAATGCCTCCGGTGCGCCGGGCATGCCTTCGGTGCGCCGAGAATGCCGTCGGCGTTCCGGTCCGTCCGTCTTATTCCGGTCGGTCAGATGAGCAATATTGCTGGGAGAGCAGGCCGTCGGATCTCGTGACACCCACCGTTCGCCGAGCGTCACACACACGTGATAAATGACGTCATCGGGACAAAATGGGATACATATGGGATTATATTATAGTGGGACTAGCGATTATGAACGAGATTATTTCGGGGAGTCATGGCGGCTATTAAACATCGAGGTTCATAGCTACTGTGAGATAAGGAGCATATTTTGGGTTATCATTGGGTCGTAAATCACCGTTTCTGATATACCGCTCCTCGGTCGGCCGTATTTCACTTTGGTGGAATCCACGGCCAGGCGGACCGATTTCAAAACCTATGTCATCTATCAAGCATCATGGAAATCAGTATTCAGCCGAGTACGAAGGATAGAAGATTATTACAGATCCACAGCTCTACCTTTGTATATAGCCACCATTCGTGGAGGGCATTTGTCACGAATCGCGAGCTATCACTCGCAGGAGTGCGCTACTGGAACTTTACCGCAGATGTGCTCTTGAGCGACCTGCACTTATCTAGATCACTTCTCACCATGGCTAATGTGTGAGTAAAATCAATGCATCCAACATTCATTACATGGGATAAAGTATGTGCGAAGGCATACCAAAATATGCTCTCTAGACCACGGGGTCGAGACAAGAACCATCTCTGCTGCACGTTGAAGGCTGGATCGGGACCACCCCCGGCCCGTGTAAGGTAAGACAGGGAACAGACCCGACCCGTGCAGCCTCTGAAGACCCAGGCCGGGCGGCTGGGTCTCATAACTCGGCAGCCGGCGCTCGGTAGCTCGGGCGGCGCGGGATATTGGTCGCCGGCGGCAGACAGCGCCCGCTGTGGCCGCTCACGTAGCACATACCTCGTGTGGGATCCGGCGGCGGTCGGACAGAGAGCTGATACCGTCCGGAGGCTCACACGGAGCCTCTGTGCGGCCCGGGAGTCCGGCTCAGCGCTCAGAGGAGCCCGCACAGCTCAGCAGAGAGGTCGCAGGCGAGACCGTGCTCTGCAGGGGGAACAGGCATCAATTTAGAAATTATGACGCAATATTGAAGGAGTGGTTAAAAAGAATGCTGTGGAAGATGCCTGGTAACCCTGGCAAGAACTGATGAAACAACTAACAAGTGGTGTTCGGTAAGACGACGCCCATTTGACAAATGCTGAATAAGTTGTCATGCTCACAAACGCTTGGACAAAACATCTTAGTCATCTTTAACGTCCAGCCCTGTTCAACAATACCTATTCTCAGTTGAACGCCAGAACTTCTCACAATAAGTGCTGGTCGCGTCTGACAATAGACTCGGGCCGGAGTTGTGTTTCTCAGAACGGTAGACGGTCGTCCAACTGCCGTCGGCGGTGGAACTCGCCCTTTTAGCGGCCGTCCACTCGCGTTTGTCGAGCGCGGCCATTTCCAGAGTGGCGTCACTTCAAAGAAAGGTCGTGGCCAAGCAAACGGTCCGTGTCTCGAGCTGTGTGCTCCGTTCAGCTCGCGTTAACTCGAGCATCGACCGCTGCTAGGTTTGCCGGGATTCTCCGGTTTCACACCAGTTCTTGGATTTATCAGCAGCCTCACTGTGTGTGTTGGCTGCCTCTGTCGCCTAACACTGCTATTGATTGTCACGGGGTAATAACCTGTGTATGAGACAAGCGATGGATACCGCAGCCAGCAGAATAGCCAGCTGTATAAAAAAAAATATATATATATCTACATCAGCTACCAGGCCGTTCGGTAACAGGAGGAACAAAAACGTCAGTAAGAAACAGCGCCGCACCAACAGCCGTGTCTGCAATTGTATCGAGTTGGCGGGTCGGGCAGTGGGGAGAGGGGTGGGGTGGGGAGGGGGTGGGGGAAGGGCGGGGTCCGTCCGTCCGTCCGTCAGAGTCATCTGACGTCTTTGTTCTGTGCAGCCGCTGACGTCTTTGTTAGAGCTCCCGCTAAATGTCGCCACTTGGAAGACATCATTGTTATACGGGAGATGCAAGATGACTCGACTTTAGTAGGGATAATAAGGATATTGGTTTGAGATGTAGGCTTACGCACAAAAAGTGACAGCGCGTCAATATCTTTTATTTACCTGTATTAGTATTTCAAAGCAATGCTTTCATAGGTAGCTTAAATTAGAGAAACGGCAGTAATATCAATTACTGATGCTCTTAAACAGAGTCTGGGGTTAACGACATGAAACAGCTAGGCAGAACAAATATGCATTAAATCTGCCTTACAAGTGCTTGATTTCATTTCGGAATAAGTAGGACAAACAAATTGCTTTTAGTGACATCTGAAGCGGAGAGCAGCTGCAGCGACATTTGAACTACTGAAACGTCATCATTGCAGCAAATAAACATCAAAGGGACAGATATGTGATGAATCATTTTCTTTTTATAAATTTGAAGCGAAAATAAACACTTGATTAGCCCACACACTGCAATTAACAATGCTACCCAGCAGTGAAGAGGATACACGGAAGCAGCACACAAGCGCGCTATTGAAGCTAAATTGTTTTGATCAAGTTTTCCTTGTCATATCTGCAGGCAACGAATGCATTTAAAATAATAATTGGCTGTTTAATACATTATGCATGCAACATGATGTACCTACAGCTGAAAACTCTCCCCGCATCATAACACGCACCTCTGAAAAGAGTAGGTACCTAGAGCAGAATGCAGGATACCATTTCCTGCAACATTTAGGTGCATTTTATATGAGAATCAGATGCATTGATCAATGTAATGTTGTGGAGGTGAATCACAGGTCATACCAAATAAGCAGGATACCCCATCTTTATCTTCTCCATACATATTGTCCTCGCGCAATTCGCTCAGCGAGCCTCTTTCTTTTTCTCTCCCTCCCTTTCCTTCTTACTCTCTCTCTCTCTCTCTCTCTCTCTCTCTCTCTCTCTCTCTCTCTCTCTCTCTCTCTCTCTCTCTCTTTCTCTCCCATCTCTCTCCAGTATCCTCCTATCCATCTCCTTCTTTTTCTCTCTTTCTTTCTCTTTCTAACATACCGTGCTAGTTCCACGCTTCCGCGTCAGCTCGCAGCCGCCCGCCGACCGTCACCATGGGTCGGGACAACAATAAACAGCACATTCCACAGACCGCACCCGCCGGCGGCGGCCCGTCAGTCGACTGTAGGCAATGCACTGCCGGCCGACTGACCCGCTGGGGCACGAGCACGTGACGGCCCGGCTGGAGGGGCTGACGGGGTGACGGGGCGGAGGGGCGGCTGGCTACGGGGAGGTCGCGGAGGGAGTGTGGAGGGAGGAGTGATGGGGAGGAGGGAGGGGTGAAGAGAACTTGAACTGAAGAGTTGTTCAACTGTTCTGCGGACGCGTTTTCTTTCAGCCACCCACTGCCACTGGCCGCGGCCAGCCGCCGCCGCCGCCCCAGGGTCGCCGACCGGGCCCCACGTGGCTTCTTACCGCCGCGCCGCGCCGGCGGCACGGTTGCCAGCCTGGCTCCGACCGACTGACGGTCGACAGACTATCGACAAAGCAGCCGGCGCCGCCGATCGACTGAGGAGCAGCGACAAAGGGGCGCGGTTTGCCCCCTGTCGCCAGGGTAGGGGAGGGGGGGGGGGGCGCCAGCCGGTCGGACGCCGGTGGCCCACCACCGCCCTGGCCGGCGCCGCTGCCCGCTGGTGAGTCACAATTGTGACGGCAGCGGACACTGACCGGCGCGGCGCCTTCCCGTCGTATTGGACGAACGTCGCTGTCGGTCCAATAATTCCGACATAGTGCAGTGGAAGGTGTTGTTGGAACACTGGGGAGGTAAGGTGATGTAGGACTGGTATAATGACTACCGTTTTACCTAAGCTGTGTGCGCAACCTTTATTGAGTAGTGTGCTCTAGTCCGATAAAGATCGATGCATCGAACACCCCTCTGAATGAAGCTACAGAGAGTCGCTACGCACATCACTAATAGTTCAATAGTGCATCGGTAGTTGTAGAAGCAAACGCCCGAGAAAAGCTGGCAGCTGCATTGTGATCCTGGGTGGTGTTTCAGCGATGATAGCAGCACGCTGCTACTAAACGTGTCAAATTGGGTTTCCATGGAGACGTCAACAAGCCCATTGCTCCAACACTGCCACAAGTGTGACGTCAGCTCGCGAAATGGAAGAGCGGCGTGCCGTGAAACACCGCCCTGATAGAGCTTTGGATAGTTCATAGATGGCGTTAGTATATTACGCCTGAAGGTATACTGTGCCGCAACACTGGTAGGTCCTTGTAAGACTCAGATGGCGCCAGTAGCTTACGCCTGAACTCATGCTGTGCCGCAACACATCGATGTTAGGAGAATGAGAGTGAGTGGGAGTAAGAGTGAGAGAGAAAGGGAGAGAGAGAGAGAGAGAGAGAGAGAGAGAGAGAGAGAGAGAGAGAGAGAGAGAGAGAGAGAGAGAGTGAGAGAGAGAGAGAGAGAGAGAGAGAGAGAGAGAGAGAGAGAGAGAGAGAGAGAGAGAGAGAGAGAGAGAGAGAGAGAGAGAGAGAGAGAGAGAGAGAGAGAGAGAGATGACACAACTAAAGAAGCTCCGCTGGATGGTTTGATACGAACCAGGAATGATTGACTGCACCTGACCACTAACAACTTGGTCCAGCGACCACTAGCCACTCGAGACCACTATGATCATTGATCACCAAAACCTTTGGTCCAGTGACCACTGATCAGACTACAATACCTCTGGTCCAGTGACCACAGCCGGCCGCCGCTGACGCCGTATAACCCAGAGATCGATCAGAGGCTGAGTGGTGGCGGCGGCGGGGGCGGCGCGGAGACACCCGCCCCCAATGACTCACCACGCACTGGCGGCGCCGCTCTGAGTCAATGACTCACCGGCTGACCGCCCCGGCGCGGGGAGACGCGCGGCGCTCGCTGGAGCGGCGGCTCCGTGGGATTAAATCACGGGTCAGTGTGACGCACAGGGCTCTCGACAGCCGGGCGCAGTGTGGGGCGACTGGGGGGGGGGGGCGGCAGAGGGGACGGTGGGTGTGGGGGGAGGGGACGAGTAGAGACGAAGAATTGAAAAGCTAGGTGAGTTTCAGTACTGTGCAGCGCAAAATGTAGGTTACCAACGGCGTATATTGAAACCAGAGTAGCGTGTGAGCTTGCGAAACATCCTGCTCCTTTGAAGCTCTCCGGCTCGCTTTAGCGCCGAGCAGTGTTCAATTAAGCGAGCGGCTGATCCAAGGTTATAAGGCGGCTTCTGCGTGTCACAGACCGAGATCGAACTCTGATGACGCAGTAGCGAGCGAGCTCGATGAAAAGAGGCGCCAGGCCGGACGGGTCTCCATTGCCAGAGATGTTGACGGAGAATGGGTCGGTGGAGCGGCGCTGCTCGGCCCCTTTGTGTTCAATCTGCGACCGGATACGGGGAGTGATTGTTTGTATGACGCAAGATATTGGTATGTGATAATGTTGCTAATAAAGGGAGCTCGTTCTACCGTGAGTAAGAGTCTGTAATTATTTATATTTTTGAAAGAGTTTCAATTGTAAGATACTGTTTAAATGTTTCTAAAGATAACGAACAAAAGAGCGGAGAGGAATGCGCTAAACCTTTATTAGATGCTCAATGCGTGAGCGTAAACGTACCCAATAATACACGCTTTATCTATTCTTTTCATCTGGGTGACGGCTTCACCCGGTCAGTCAAGGCGGGAAGGAATTTTCTAATAAAAAACGTCCGAAGTCTTTTATAGTTTCAAATATGACCCACCACGATCCCGGCTCTGTGTCCGGTGAGGTATATGTATATTCTCTCCGCGACCAGCTGCGTTGCCGGAGACGGGATCCGAGTCGTCCAGCGACGGCCTTGACCTCGCTGAGGCCTGCGGCCACTTCACTCGCGCACTCTGCGGCACCACCGCCATCCATAGGTCGGCGGCCACCGGCAGCACTATTCTGGGACTCGTACAGCCGGCGAGCACTTCCATATCAGCGCGCGTCAGTCGCGACCCCAATGACACCGTTCGGTAATTTAGGGCCGCTCTAACATTCCCCCAGGGCGATATCACACGTAGAGCCGTTTGCCCGCCCCTCCCGGTCCCCACCCTGCAGTCAGCAACTACCGAGACCGCCCCGAGATGAGCGCCACCGACATCGCCCTGTCAGGAAAACGGAGTCGTTCTGGCCCCCGCAGCGGGTAGGAACGACCAGGAACGGCGTCGTAGGATAGATTAGACCAGAGGCTCGACGTTCACAGACGGAGCAGATGCATGTCGGACTTAGAATACGCTTGGAATAGCCGATAAGTTGTCGCAGAGCCAGATTTGCAATAGACGAGTTTCGAGTTTCATAGGGCAGTGAGCACCAAGGGATATGTGATTATTGCCTTTATTTCATTATTACATGTAACTACTGATCACTTGAGACTTCTTATACGGACGATCGACCTATAAAACTATAATTAAGTCGTATAAAGTCCAGGCTCTGCTTACGACGGTGCTGGTCTATCGTCCGCACTCGATAGGTA
The DNA here is from genome assembly GCF_019059575.1 of Amphibalanus amphitrite. Lineage (NCBI taxonomy): Eukaryota > Metazoa > Arthropoda > Thecostraca > Balanomorpha > Balanidae > Amphibalanus > Amphibalanus amphitrite. Next base: position 30,343 of record NW_024883283.1, read on the forward strand.
GTGATGCATCCCGGTCAGACATTGCGCGTGGCTGAAGTCGAGGGAGGAGTCCCAAACTCTGACCATTCGACCGCGACCGTCAGATAGGTGAGACCATCAGCAGCCGGTGAGTAAAAACGTAGGTACCTCATCAGGCCAGTGATTTTTCATTAACGAAAAATATAATCGATGAAACGATCGATGATAACGGGGAGAAAAGATCGGTGGCGAGGGAGATACAAAATGGGGGGGGGGTATGTATTCGGCTTGGTATACTACTGATACTGGTAGGCTGCACGTCTTATTTTCAAAATATTGTTTCCTATGATAAAATGCAAATACTCAGATACTGATAGCTAGCTAATAGCTTTCTTTCTGATCACCTTATCCACTTAATGTCGATAGTCGGTGAAAAACTAAATCTATTTAGCTTGCTGTGAAAACGTCCGGAGTCCGGAAACTTGCTGACTCAGTTTTTCCCTATACAGACAATTGCGAAAAAGTCGCTGAGGGGCGAGCTATCCTGACCCGCTTGATCCTCCACATTACTTTTTCAGTAAGCACCAGTCCGTCTCCCTGACGTTCAATTTGGTCGGCCACGGTCGCAATTTCCGTCTGCATTTCTCTGTCCGTCTCGCCTGTAACGACGACGCCTCATCGCAGGCCAGCGGTATCGCTAACACGCCGAGTTCCTGTCACTAATTACCCCCGTCCCCCTCCCTACTCCCCGCTGGCCGGTGTTGCACGGCCGAGGGGGGAGGGTATGACGTCACTCCTGACGGCCTGGCGGTGGCGATCGAACCCCGTCCGTGCCGTGGTCGGGCGCCGCTCCCCGGATTAACGGCAGACGGTATATACCGGCAGCGACTCTGATCCACGACACAATAACGTCGCCGCGGCCCCATGGGCGCAGGGTGGGGCGGTACGGCGGCCATGGCCAGGCCGCAGCCTGCACAGCCGGGCCGGCAAACGGACGGTGACCACGGCAGTTTGGGCCCTCCTGTGGAGAGGCCGGCACTGGGAGAGGTCCATCCTGGGGCCATTGAGAGGAGACCGGTCCGTTTAAGGCCGGTTATGGGTGCTATGAGACGGTGAACTCAACGGCCAGACAGTCAGGGACATTCGAGGGACATTGGAAGGATAGCAGCCGACTTAGCGATGCTTTTCACGGGAGCAATGTGTGTCATTTCAGCAGTTTCCGAGCTTGACATTTATTTCAATGTTTATAATCAATAACTTTTATTTTCAATCGTCAATGCACAAAACACGTGGGTGTAGGTGGTTGGGTGAACTACTTGGCCCTTACAAACGGCATCCTCCGACAAGGCGAATGTAATGGGTTGTTTTCAGCCAAATCCAGTCCGACCAATGCGACTCCGACTCCGACCACAACCGTCTTTCTGAGAGATGAACGGCTGAGAGCTGACTGACTCACCCAGCTATTCCGAGAACTACCGACGACTGTTCGAGTGGTCCCCGAACATAACTGACAGAGGGGGCTCAGTAATGGATCTGGAACTGATCAGAAACAGAACTCCTGCTCTGATGAAATCGACTGTGTATGGACCCTCAGAAATACTGACAGAATGTGCGATTGATTGAATCGCTTGAATCTTCTACATTTTGGAATGTGACACCCATGGAGGTGACTAAAGAAGGGTCCCTGACATGCAGCTTTTGCCGCTCAAACCCTTATAGTGGAACGCATGCAAGTGGTTAGTACCAACGCATATAAGGCCCGATCCAGACTTGTAAACGACTCAAAATTTTTTTGAGTCGATTCTTTGTTTGAGTCTGGAAATTTGAATCGATTCATCAAACGACTCATGATGTTAAATTTAATTGATTCGAATCAACTCATGACTCATCAAGTTCCTCGATAAAATGATTCGAATCAACTCATGACTCGAGCAACTAGCCAACGGAATGATTCGAATCAACTCATGACTCACATTTTGATGAATCGATTCAATTCAACTCATGACTCACACGACATTTTTATTGAACTTATTTCATTCAACCCATGACTCACTATAGGCATTTGTTGATTATTTGACTCAAAGCTATGATAAAATGAATATGCCGCATACCACAATTGTATTAAGCAGCATAGTAGCCTTGACCAAAGATTCAAGCAGCTACCTAGTAGGACTAGGTACATAGGTACCTACCTACCTTACACCTACCTATCTTCAACACTCAACAGTCAACAGTGCAATATCAGATAAATTTGTAAGTAACTCTGAGAGACAATTATAATATAAGTGAGGACTAAGGAGTAGCATAGTAACCTATCTCTTATTATTACCTAGAAAGTCTTTTTGAAAATTCAAAAGCACAAGTTCCGAGAGGCATTCATGTTTTTTTTAATCAAACTTTTTCTACATGATAATGAAACAAATGTTACTACTTCTTACTTATCACATAAAATTATTCAAACAGTACAACCTCAAAAATAGGATTAATCCCACCTGTGACACATTCAGCATCAGCAGGGACTCCATGGGCCACGAGGAGCAAACGAGGAGACCATGACCTTGCATGGGTGGCTCAGGCCTCAGAATCAGATATGATCTTGAGTTGAGACTCATTGAAAGTAGTTAAGGTATCGGTAAAGCTGGCGTCCCTGGCTGGCGTCACCGTCGCCTTCCCGCCAAGGTAGGCCATAATGACCAAGGTCACGTATGTCAAACTAGTGGCAGCTTCAGATCGCAGTTACCGTGCGATCGTACTAACTTACTGCAAATTTGTGCTAACCTGCTGCAGTGGAAAACAAGTAAGTATAGTAAGTTAGTATTATGTCCGTGAAGTTAGCGTCAGCAACAACAACGAATACAGCGTCGGATTCAGAATCGCTCAAAAAACTCATATTCGGTAAATTGGGGGACGGGGAGCAAGAATATGACCTTTATTTGGCCCTAGCTTTTACCCCTTACCCCTTAATCGGCCCTTAAAGGAAGGGGCGCGTCAAAAGTGCCTCAAGGGTTCGTCTGATCGCCAAAATAAGGGTCGCAATCGATTCCCCGGGTTAATATCTAGCCGCAGCCTTGGGTTCCAGATGTGTGCAACTTACCCCTTACCCCTTAATCGGCCCTTAAAGGAAGGGGCGCGTCAAAAGTGCCTTAAGGGTTCGTCTGATCGCCAAAATAAGGGTCGCAATCGATTCTTCGGGTCAATATCTAGCCGCAGCCTTGGGTTCCAGATGTGTGCAACTTACCCCTTACCCCTTAATCGGCCATTAAAGGAAGGGGCGCGTCAAAAGTGCCTCAAGGGTTCGTCTGATCGCAAAAATAAGGGTCGCAATCGATTCCTCGGGTCAATATCTAGCCGCAGCCTCGGGTTCCAGATGTGTGCAACTTACTCCTTACCCCTTAATCGGCCCTTAAAGGAAGGGGCGCGTCAAAAGGGCCTCAAGGGTTCGTCTGATCGCATAAATAAGGGTCGCAATCGATTCCTTGGGTTAATATCTAGCCGCAGCCTCGGGTTCCAGATGTGAGCAACTTACCCCTTACCCCTTAATGGGCCCTTAGAGGAAGGGGCGCGTCAAAAGTGCCTCAAGGGTTCGTCTGATCGCCAAAATAAGGGTCGCAATCGATTCTTCGGGTCAATACCTAGCCGCAGTCTCGGGTTCCAGATGTGTGCAACTTACCCCTTACCCCTTAATCGGCCCTTAAAGGAAGGGGCGCGTCAAAAGTGCCTCAAGGGTTCCTCTGATCGCAAAAATAAGGGTCGCAATCGATTCCTCGGGTCAATATCTAGCCGCAGCCACGGGTTCCAGATGTGTGTAACTTACCCCTAACCCCTTGAGGCACTTTTGACGCGCCCCTTCCTTTAAGGGCCGATTAAGGGGTAAGGGGTAAGTTGCACACATCTGGAACCCGAGGCTGCGGCTAGATATTGACCCGAAGAATCGATTGCGACCCTTATTTTGGCGATCAGACGAACCCTTGAGGCACTTTTGACGCGCCCCTTCCTTTAAGGGCCGATTAAGGGGTAGGGGTAAGTTGCACACATCTGGAACCCAAGGCTGCGGCTAGATATTAACCCGGGGAATCGATTGCGACCCTTATTTTGGCGATCAGACGAATCCTTGAGGCACTTTTGACGCGCCCCTTCCTTTAAGGGCCGATTAAGGGGTAAGGGATAAAAGCTAGGGCCAAATAAAGGTCATATTCTTGCTCCCCGTCCCCCAATTGACCGAATATGAGTTTTTTGAGCGATTCTGAATCCGACGCTGTATTCGTTGTTGTTGCTGACGCTAACTTCACGGACATAATACTTACTTGTTTTCCACTGCAGCAGGTTAGCACAAATTTGCAGTAAGTTAGTACGATCGCACGGTAACTGCGATCTGAAGCTGTCACTAGTTTGACATACGTGACCTTGGTCATTACGGCCTACCTTGGCGGGAAGGCGACGGTGACGCCAGATTTACCGACCTAGGTGAGTTTATTTATATTATAGCATAGCCTATAGGTAGTTTATAGGCTATAGGTAGTTTGGGCGTATTTGACTCTATAGACGCCCAAATTCTTATGCTGTTGATTGATTATTGGGACCAAATTGGGACTGGGAGAAGGGGAGGCAGCCGCAGGCAAGGCCCTAAAACATAAGGTTGGACGAAGTTTTCTACCAAAAATGTACTAGAATAGCGTACGATTCAAAGCTATTCCCGTTGTTTCTTTACAAATATGTCGCAAACAAGCTTTTTCTGTAATAAATCATTATTTTGAAGTTAGGCAACCAGTTGCTATAAATTCGATAAGCAAACACTTATTTTTTATATAAAAGCCTAGCTTATATAGTCCAACTCTAGTTGAATAATCAAGTAGCTACTAAATTTTCCAGATGTGACACATATTGCGCACTTCAGACAAATGCGTTGCTAAGGCGTTGCTAAGGACTCTTTCGCATGTTTTGCTGCGTGGTTTTGTTGGTTTTGTTATGAAGTGAGGGAAGTGAGATGGACGGGCTTTTTGAGATATTTTTTCTGGTTTTCTAGGACCGTCGCAATTCTTTAACTTGACATACCTTTCTTGCTTTTTTATCCGAGGCTTTTTCAATAATTGGTAGATTCTATCGTGAAAATAAAAAGGGCCAGCAGGCCCGAGAATGCAAGTCGACTGATCTGAAATAAAAGCTAAAAGTGTCTGTTCCATTAGAAATTTAATGTGATGTGTGATGGAACATGAAGCAACAGGATCAGACGCAAGAACCACCAATTAAGATTTAAGAACCCAGAACCAGCAAGCGCCATGCCATCAAGAGCAGCCATGGTAACGTTTGATTAGCTTTCAGAAAATCTTGGAACTAGACGCCAGACGGTGAGCAATCAAGAGATCTTACAAGACCAGTAGTTACTTGAAAAAGAGAGCTGCCAGGAAAATCAGTGGATTCTTCAATGGCAACACATTTCAACATCTATCTAGCAATAATTTGCACCAGCGAGGTGCTATCATTGTGTTTTGCGTCTGTATCACTAACTGCTCAAAAATATTTGTCAATAAAAAAACAAACAAATAATGCGTCTTTTTCTACTGAAAGTATAGTCCTCCAAGTGGCAAGGGATGAATAATAGAAGGTACCTTATTAATTGCCATCTATTCATTCAATTAATAAATTAGGCAATTCAGGGCATCGATCGGCAGCGCCATTACTGCATGGTACTGCGGATCGTCCATGGGTTTCTTGATGACTCGGACTCTGACTCAGACTTTCAAAAATCAACTCTGACTTTGATTTCAAATGTCGGCTCTGACCGACTCCGACTCCACAGCCCTAGCAGGTCTGCGGAGGCAATGGATTTTTGGTGACTCCGACTCCGACTCTGGCTTTCAAAATCGACTAGCTGACTCTGACTCTGGTCAGAACTGTCGACTCCGACCGACTACAACTCCGACTACGGAACCCTGAAAGGTCTGCGGAGGGGATTGAATTTCGGTGACTGACTCAAACTCCAGCTTTAAAATCGACTCTGACTCCGACTCGGCGACTCAGGTCAGAACTGTCAACTCCGACCGACTTCATGACTCCGACTCCGGAGCCCTACTGGCAGCTATCACGCCAGGGAGCTGCAAATCATATGTTCCGTGGCGGTTTATGGCATTAAAGTCTATAATGCGGCTCAAGGGCGGCGCCACCGTGGGGGCAGTGGGGGCAGACTGCCCCCACTGGCAGGAGGCCGTGGGGGCAAGACTATGTTTTTGCCCCCACAAAATTTGGCTGATGTATGGGAACAGAAGACCGGTGCAACATTCATTATAGGCGGTTATAATAGTACGCCTGTTTTTGACGGTCCTCGTATCAAGTGCGTCAGCAGAACGTTCGTTCTCGGACCGTCTGTCGCATATCTCGTACTCCCACTCATTCTCCTACTCATTTTCATTCACCAAAAGGCTGCCCTAGAGCTTAATCTCGAGGAGGTTGAGAAGCAGTTTATCAAAAGTCGGCCAGAGAAGAGATCACCCTCTTTTGGGAACCCTTAGACTGAGACTGAGCTCAGAGAGGTATGACAAAATGTGATAGGTATGTATATCCCGGGTTATCTGGAATTGTATGTGGGTCGCCCTAATGGAGCTTATTCTCGTACCTATATCAATCGTATGTGAGAGAATCGCAAATATATACGTACTACGGGGAAAATGAGAAATAGGTACTGACTATAGTTTTGAGGAACACACCATTTTACATCTCAACGAACAACATAACGTTTTCAGTAGTTTTCACAGGTTTGTGTCTCGCAATCTAGTTTTATAGTTTTATTTCGGCCGGGCGGCCCGGGGGTAATCCTAACCACCGCAGCCCGGGGTAGCCCCCCCCCCCCCTGTTTAACTCCGTTAATAAGGCAGCTACTGAAACAAAAATGGTACCAAACGAAAAGTATCTATGAGAAGATTCTAAAGCACCGAAACTTTTTGACCTCAGGTCAGTTTTCAAGGTCAGAATTCAAGGTCAAAGGCAAAAACCGGCATTAATGTAGTGGTCTCAAAGTACGTGTTCCAGAGGACGGCATGGTGCATAAAATCGGCTAAAAGGGATGTTGAACAAAAGAAGAGAATCCGTGGATTCCGATGATGTGCATAACATTCAACTTCAAGGTCACGATCATGCTCAAAATTGACCACAAACTTTGCACTTTTTCTTATATCTTGTATACTAAATTCCGAGATGTTTTGATATGTTTTCAAGCTTAGCGGACCCCTATTTGTGCTTAAGCTTACGATACAAGACTGCTACGAGGTCAAAGTCACAAGAGAGTATCCTTGCTAGAGGCTATTTCACTATTCAAGTCAGGCATAATAATTAAAACATGTTTTGCCATACTGAGGCTCTAAATGAATGCTTACAGCAAAATGGATGCCAGAGGCCAAGAATCGTGATCCGCGGCTACGAAATCATCACAAATGACCTTCCATGTGTAAAAAATCAACCAAATGTCATTCGAGGTCACATGAGGTCAACATAAAACTTGACCTTTTCCAAACAATATATATGTCATTCGACGCGTCTCGACAAGACTAATGCGAAGGTACCACTGCCGTAGCTCCAGAACCATTTTTGTTGAAGTTATTTGCGAAAAAAAGAAACTAAAGCCCCAGCTCGGGGTCGTTGCCCTGACCTCTGACCTCAGGTCACCAAAGTTACTTAAGTATTTTTTTCTGGGTCAAATGCTACACAACCGTGCTCGTAATTTGTCTTTATCTCTAAAACTCAATTTTTGGCAGCTGGTTGAAGTTCACGTCCGTGACGACGAAGTTTGCCGTGCAGGAGTCTAGAAAAATCGGCTCTGAGACATTATCAAGGAGGCTAGGTCCAATTTTTTTGCTTCAAAAGATGTCAAACTAATGGGGGATAAGGTACAGCAAGCTTCGTCTTTCTATCCCTAAGCGTTCGTGAGGTATCGCAAATATTCGCCAGGGGAGGCGAAAAATGCCCCCCCCCCCCCTTTCCGGGCCCGCGAGGGTTAATGGTTAAACTCAATACGCCTATGCATGAAACCTAAAACCAAAATAATTTTGAATGACAACATCTAGGGACAATGTGCTCATGGATTTTGCAGATCGGCGTTATCAGACAACAGTCGGGTCAGTCTCAAGCTTGCCCCCACTGGCGAAAATTCGTGGCGCCGCCACTGATGCGGCTGAATCGCACTATGAAACACCCTTATTGGCTCCAAGAACCACGAAAGTTATTGCATCACCACTGGAAAACGTGACAAGATATCGATTAATTGGCCCTGGATTTGGATAAATAACATGCTGATGATCATATTAGCACACATTTACACTATCATCTATCTCAAGGTTGCCCTCCAGGCGGCTCTAAACTATGGCAATTTCCCTATCTTCAACATGTAAATGCCCTCGGGCGTCCTCGTGGTGACGTAGGCATGGGAGTGCCAGGTTGGTAGGAACTAGACTTCGACGCCCCCTGGCCGCAGGTGTCAATTCTGACTTCTGACATGTAAAATGTAGGTACCTAGGTAGTGTAGCAGGCACTTGGCTTGGTAAGACTAAGTACCTACCAACTGCCAAATGCTTTTGGCTCATTAGGCGCCTGTGCCTGAGCCTCTGAGGCTCTTGTAAGTCTGAAATATGGAGTTAAGTGATGGCTAAAGCTGAGGGAGTGATCTAGCATTGATTATTAGGGTGTTGATGGTGACTTGTAAACGACTCAAATTTTTTTTGAGTCGATTCTTTGTTTGAGTCGGAAATTTTGAATCGATTCATCAAATGACTCATGATGCTAAATTTAATCGATTCGAATCAACTCATGACTCATCAAGTTCCTCGATGAAGTGATTCGAATCAACTCACGACTCATCGAAAAATGGTTTGATTCTGAGTCGATTCACGAATCAACTCAGAGTCGTTTACAAGTCTGGCCCGATCACAGCGAATATTGCACATAACTACTCAGTGCGCAAATCACCTGGCCACAAGCTCTCGGTTGATTGGATATATCCCCACAGCACCTAAGTAGTCTCACCCTTTGACATACGACGCACCGAGAGCTTATTGGACCGCAGCTCGCCCCGCCGGGAGGACATGGGTAGGCCGCAGGTATCTTTCCACCGAGAGTCGGTTCGTGGAGCCGCAGCGCGTCTTTGCCGCCGCAACCAGCGCCCTGCGTCCGGCCGACCGGTGGATATCGGGTCGCCCGACGTGGGACGCCCCGCGCCTCCCGGGCAGGTAAGCCGCGGACATGCAGTGGGCGGGCAGCGCGGGCAACTTGCCGGCCGGCTCGCTCACACGGCCGGGCAAGTTTTCCCATAAATTCAGCCGGTCAGACGACTGCGCCTAACTGCGCCGCGCTGTTCGCAGCGATCGCACGAGTCGCCGTCAAACTTTGTAAGTGCAGCCAACGACATAAAATTGACGTCGTGACAGGTCTCCGCCGGTGCTCGAATAGAGTGCTTCGCAGGAGAGCGTTTTTATAGCGACATGCGAGCATTAAAAATAAAATATGTAGTAAAAAGCAATAAGTTACCCATCTAAAGGTACGTAACACGAATAAGACGAATAACAAGCATTTTATTTCGAGCGACGATGACAAAAACCACAAAATGTTGTCACCCCGCTAGAATACCTGTAAAATTAGGTATGTCTGATCCTTCACATCAACACGTATATTTGGCACAGTGACTGAAAGGCTGGATAGCAAGTCAGCTTTGGTGGGGACCATGCCAAGTTGTCGGTAAAAGGCATTTAGCAGTAAGCATGTGATTCAGTTGATGGTCACTTGGTCACACGCGTCAGTTAAACCGCTCGCCCCGGCCCTGGACCGGCCACTGACAGCACCCTTTGGGCAGGCACGCCCTTCTCACACGCCACTGGCAATCGATTTGGGACAATCCAAATCAGCCTCCCCGCACGCAGCGAGCGCGCTGCATGGCAGACTCGCCGCCAATACCGAACCATACGGAGAGCCCGAGACTCGACCATGTGATGTCACAGGTCACGTGCCGGCCGGGTGCCGACCTCGCCCGGGGTGCTGGTTAGCCCCCTCCCCCCGCACCCCTCCCGGCTGTTTGCTCCGTCAGCTGGGCACGGGATATAGCGGATGATGGGACATTGTGAGCTGCCGGGCCGCTTTGGAAGCTCGAGCCTCCGGCGGGAGCCATCTAAAGCGCCTCTGGAGACCCATGTTAGGTCAAGGTGTGACCGAATCTGTGTTTCGGTGCGCTGGTTAGGTTCAATATGCCGCGGGTCACCACCCTGCCGTCTGACCCGACCCACCCCTCGACCCCGCCCCCTCCTCACCTGGTGGTCGCCGCGCTGAGCTGTGCCGAGCTGGGTCGGTCGGTCGCCGGGTCGCGCTGAGCCGTTCTCGCGTGTTGCAGCGCCCCAGGCTGGGTCACACACTGTTCCGAACACCGCTCCAGCGACAATTGATCATCCAGCCGCCTGGCGGACGGACGGCCAACCAGCCGACGCCAATCGATAGGCGCTGCGGCGTGGCCGCGGACCCACCCGGCCGACCTGCCCGGGAGCGGCCGGCGACCGCAGCGCCTCTGGCGGCCGCCGCCGGAAACTCCCCGAGCCGACCGACAGGTGGCAGCAGCGGCGGCCGGCCCGTCCGTGGACTATAACCGATGGGGCTTCTGTCTGCTACCAGGACGATAAGAGCCTCGGGTCGGCTGTCCAGACACCGCGCAGCACTATCTACATGGTGCACTCAGCAATATATAACAGTGGTTTGCCTCAGGGACCCGTTCAATGGACCTCGACTGGAAAGTAGGCCCGAGGCACACCATGATTCTGTCCTGATGATGTCAGTTGTCCTGACAGTGTTGGGAGGCTTTGTAGTGTGCTGAGCTGCTGGACAAATTTTCGGACACTCCGACTCTGCAAATACCACTGTTAATTCGTTTCATGGATAATTGATAAGCTTGTCAACGAGGCTTGTCTATTGACGTAAAATTACGCACAATGCACATCCGCGGTACTTTTATTACATTACACACAAATAACCGCGCCGACCTCGCTTGAAGTGAACAAGACGGAGGCGGCATACCATCCATCCTTATCCTCCTACCCAGACAGTCTTTAGACAAGTTCCTGACCCTTCCCGATCGAGCGACGGTCTCTAGGCAACGCCCGCTCTCAAACACGGTAAAAAGGCCGAGCGGATGCGCCGTCCGCACCTATCAGTATCGCGCTACAGAGCGCCGGCTCTTAGACTCGGTAATACGCAGATCCAGCTCGGAGCTGTCGGCGTGGCGAAACGGTCAGGTTATATATGTACAGACCACCGGGCACGGACCGGACAACGTGACCTGTCGGCGGACCAGACGGAAACGGGCGCTAATTAGGCGGTGGCTCATTGAGCGCGACACCGGGGGTTACCCGACGAACCAACATCGGACGGCGGTGACCGCGGGCCACAGGAAACGGGAGACAATGGTCACCTGCCGAGAACTGACTTATTGAGCGCCTGCCGGCGAGCGGTACCAGTGTACGTACGACGCAGCGTTTGCCAGCCAATAGATGACAATGTTTCGCGGGGGTCCCTTCAAGACACAAGACAGACTATGGATTGGTCAAATTTTATTTTGGTTCAACTTTCGATACACTTCCGATCTTTTCTGCTAAACATAAACAAGATAGAAGCGGTCGCACAACCACCCATTTCATCTTCATGCGGACACACAGAAAACACTGCAATAACGCCATCATTTTATTGGAAACAATTAATGCACACTTAAACCGAGAACTCAGGATCCAACCCGTCACCTGGATTCCAGTCCACTCGAGAGAAGCCATAAATGGCGGCCACGCAATGCCGGCGCCGCGCCCGCAGGAAGATCACCCGAGCCAAGCGGTAGCCGCGCGCGCCGATCGCGAATCTCCAGAGAACCTCCGACCGAGTCACCGCTCTCCGGTAATATTCTATAGTACAATTTGCAACGATTGTGAGTTTGAATATGATATCGCACAGTGCATGGTCGCGGGCGGGGGCGGGAGCGGGGGCGGCCGGCGGAGCGTCCCAGCGGTCGGGGCGGCTCACTTTTTACCGCCGCCGGCCCCCGCCGCCGTCTCGGCAGCCTTTTTTTCGGCCGCCTTTTGCTGTTTGAGTCGCATCATGTCAGCATCCCTGGGGCGAGAGGGACAGAGTCAGTGGCGACCGCAGCACAGGGGAGGACTAGGCGGTAGCTGGCAATTGGCAGCCACAGGTGGCAAGCGGAATGGCAGCCGTAATTATACAAATCACCGCTGGTACTGATCACATGATCTCTTACAACATAATATCTAACCGAGTTGGCAGTTCATCTCCGGTTAAATTAGGTATGCTACAACTGCTAACTGACTTGCTGGTGCATCTTGGTTCATATCACGATTTTTTCCATATAAAAAAAGATACACGATACAAAAAGCCCAATCATGCGCAGGCAACCGCGCACCTCACTCCACCCCTAGGGGAAAGCCCCGGAGATCAGAACGCACCGGGAATCGATCCCGGGTCCTTCCGACCCTCGAACAGACGCCTTCCCAGCCATGCAACCAGGTCTGCCGGTCACGTGCCGTGCTACGTGTGGCTCACGTGCGCGGACATTTGTGAGCTCAATGGCAGCTCTGAATCAATCGATCTGGATACAGGGAATGGCAGCTTTTGCTGGAGATTCCATTGGAACTTTGCCACACAAGTGGACAGGTGAGTCGCACCATGCCACGGACACAGGTACCGAACTATTCATACCATAGGCGTCGCCAGAGATTTTCGGTTGGGGGGGGGGGGCAAAATCAACTTTTGTGTTAAAACTTGCCTTTCCCCAGTCTTTACTCACTCGTTTTACATATCATTCGACGCGCAATGGTGCGAGGAATCCGATGGTGACAAAGGTTTCCTTCTAGCTATGACATGTAATTTTTACAGAAAAATTCGAAATTTTGAAATTCCATGACAAAAACGACTGGTAGAATTATAAATGGTATATAGTGGCTGCGATTGCCGACGCACTGCAGAGGGCCCCTGTGCAGACGCTCGACTCTAATGATCATTACCCAGAAAAAGGTGAAAAACGCTCCATTTAATCGGATCACCCTGCTAAAACCTCCATTCACGCATGCATGCAGAGGTTTTACGTGAAATGCATAGGACTTATCCCAGCCGCCGATCGTAGCTAAGTTGGGCATTCGGCGGAGAGTGAATGTCGGAAGTGTGAATCGGAAGTACCTAATTCATCTTTGCTCTAGTGAGAGGAAGTGTTTTGTTCACTCGAGTGTGAACAAAAGTTTCTCGTTTTTCGTGTGAAGGGAAGCGCTGCAAACGTGCACAAAAACTGTTAAACGGAACCAAAAGTTACGCACGGCATAGCGGCAAGGGATCCATCAGAGATAGGTTTGGGACTTCCAGGCCATTTCAGGCCACTAAGGGTCAGTGCTGACTCTCAGAAGCATGCTTAGGGTCCCGGAGATCGGCGTGGGTCACCTCAAATATTTACGTGTACGTGGTGCTTTAGGGCTTTCCGAGCCCAAGCCTCAGAAGCCAGTGTGGGCGGCGGGCGCTAAGAGACTAGGCCCAGGGTGAGCCTGGAGCCCTCGGATAACAGTGTGAACCCTCGGGGTCTGTGTCGAATCCCTAAGGACCCTACGTAGGGACATAATAAACATGGTGTTGCGGACCTCAGAGGGACACGTGAGCTGTGACCCCTCAGATGCCGGCTTGGGGTTAGCAAGGTCTGTCGCCTCCAAAGTTTGACTGAACTATCAGAGGCCAGTTAAGGTTCTCAGAAATGTTCGAACTTCGAAGGCTCGAAGATCCCTGTATGGGCCCTCAGAGAACATGGACACCAGTGGAACTTTCAGAGGCCGGTTTGGGCCCTCTGAAAGCTTCTTTAGGGCTCAGTGGAGCTCCTTAGGAGCCTTTGTTTAAAGCAAGCTCATGAGCCCTCCGACACTTGTACGGTACTTGAGCCTGTCACAGACATTTGACGAGAGTTGAGAAATGCCCCTAAGATTTCGTTTCACGCTTTGAACGAAAATTGTGTCAGCACTCCAAAACTTATGAAAATCAGCTATAAAATGTAATAAAGAACGAACTAGGAACATGGAATGGATCGCAGCATTGACATTTCAGAGTCTGGACTCGGAGTCTTGAAGATTTTGGCGACTGCGAGTCAGACTCTGGTTTGAACTGCACGCTCCAACCGAGTCTGACCTCACAGGCATTCTCAGAAAGGTACCCCCATTTTTTCCCGACTCCAAAATCTCATCGGATCTGTATCGATCTCAGGGGGTGCCCGGTCCGAGGTTGGGGGGGGGGGGCAAGCTGCCCCGCTTGCCCCCCCGTGGCGACGCTAATGATTCATACACACTGACAATGTGGAAATACCAGGATGCCGACACGTCCACTGCCCAGCCCCCACCCCTGGGAATTCAGGCGTCCCCTCCCTCGTCCGCTCAGCTGCTCGGTCCTCGCGACCCACCCACCTCTGCTCCGCCGCTGCTCCTGGGTCAGTCCCTTGTTGCCCCCGTCCCCGTCCCCACCGCTCCCGGCCGACCGCCTCACCTCTGCTGGCGCTGCTCCTTGGTTAATCCCTTGTTGCCCTGCATCTCGTCAGCCTTCTTGGCCTTGTTCTGGTTCTTCATGTTCTTCTGGCGGGCCAGCTCTCTCTGGTTTCCGCCTGTACGCGGAACGCAGCCCGGTCACAGAACGAAGATCCCGAACACGCACAGAGTGATCCGAATGGAGCTCTAATGGACCACAGTGAATAGTCAGGTGTGAAATTAGACATATGAAACTAAATATAGAAATCACTCCTTCCATTTCGAGACATAGTAAAATCAGGTAAAATGGTGTTTTAGGCATATTCACTATACGAGTGACAACTGACGTCGATAAAAAAAAACTAATCAATCGCGGAAAATGAGCCCCAGACGCGGAAAGTGCGCCCCGGTGTACTCACGGGTCATTGTTGGCTACGTTTGGGCGCCACCCCGCCTGGAACAGGCCGGAGACGCTGAGTCAGAAACTGGCCGCCGCTACCACCGGCCGGACAATGCCCCGTTACCGCAGCGCGCCTCCGACGGACGCCGGCGAGCCGTCAGCGCAGGTGATGGTCTATTTTTCAACGAGTACACACAGGCGGATCAAAACTGTCACACTGCGCGCAGTCCACACGTAACCAGCAATGTCCGTTGTAAATGTTATCTGCGTACCGCGATGGAGATGCGGCCTTGAGCCAGCCCTTACCGATCTACTGGCACTCCATATCATTAAAATTGGACTACCATTATTGTACCACAACATCAGACTTGGAACCATGTTGTTATCACTGTCCACTATCATATTAAGTTAACAAATAAAGACACAACCTGCACCTGCCACCTGGCGGTAAATAAATGTAACTTACTAGCATACCTTTTGTGCCAGGTTGAGCAGTGATAGGGAGTAATAAATCCCATCATGTCACTATCTCAGGGATCAAAAAGTGTTTGCCACCATCAAGCATAACCTCAATCCTAATGGCACTCTGACTTCTCCTATCTTTCACCAGATCTCAGGATCAGGATCAGGATCAGTGACCAGTTCACCAACAGAAAAATTGCCTGCTGCTAGTAATTTTATTTAAGTCTTAAAAAAGTTAAACCAACCAAGTGAAAAAACTAATGATGATACCTACCAGTAAGGCTAACTGATAGGTATTATTTCTTACATCAGCAGATGCCGTATTAGCCCAGCTGACAAAATTTTGATGTGCAAATTGAAAAAATGCCGCTGCAGCATTAGTCAAAGAAGTTAGCAGCAAATATGTGTTGGCAGCCTGGTGCTTGTCAGCAGCAATCTGGATTCTGGATAATATTTCAATGGAAAATACAGGATACTGAAAACTTGCAATAAAAATTGCAACACCACTGACAAGTCGTCAGTGGTGTAGCAGGGTGTTGGACTGTTGGTGTGTTCATCAGCGCGGCCCGCCGGCCCTGGCAGACTGAGCTCATTTCAGTCCCACGCACAAGGGGGAAAAGCTCAAAAAATTGAGCGCTCAAAAAATTGAGCGGGCCCCATTACGAAGGAATAGGCGAAACGATGGTATTTTACAATGCCTGTAGCGTCACACTACGGCAAATATCGTATCCAAATAAGGTATCAATGGCAAGAGAGAGCAACAAGGTTTCTTCTCGAACACTCGCCGTGATAATTTATATCGGTGTTTTTGGAAAGAAAATGCCCTAAAGACGCTCAACTTTTTGAGCGCCACTTGTCGTTCGGGACCGCGATACTCAATAAATTGAGCGCCACGACAGACGACAGTCAGCTGGCGCTCAAAAAATTGAGTGCCGGCCAGCATCTACACTCAATTTTTTGAGCGTTCTCCGTGACAGGTGAAGCCGGTACTGGCTGCCAATTGCCATTTTTGATGTTATGTTCGTTGAAATACGTTAAACTGAGTTGAAACAGAAATGCAGGAAGTTGAATGCTACGTCGTACCTAAACTTTTCACACACCCATGGCATCATGTCACATTTTCCGCTAGTAGTTTTATCGGTCTTTCGGATTCGGCACACCTCAAATAATTACGGAGCGAGCGAAGCGAGCGGAGTCTTTACTTAGATTAACGGAAATTTCTGAGTATGAGCGGCCGGCCGGCCGGCCGGCCGGCCGGCCGGCCGGCCGTGCGGACGCTTTTGCGAGGCTTATATCTCAGCAACCACTTGACCGATTTACACGCGGTAATTTTTGTAGGGTAGCTTCATTCCTTCTACCAAGTATTGGACTATTCCCGATGCATGTGGGTGACCCCTTATGCACGTGCCACGTGCAAAACGAAGAGGTGTCAGTTTTGTAATTGTTGCAATATCTCGGTAACTACTTGGCCGATTGCGCTCAAAGTTGGCATGTAGGTAGGCACCCACTAGGCACTGCATATCCATGTGCCAGAGTTGGGGTGCTGCTGCACGTGCGCACGTGCAGGGGTCGTTTCCAGATCTCGAGAACGGCTGGACCGATGGCGCTCAAATTTGGTACACGGTTAGGGACCAGTTAGTAGGGTGCCGTGCACAAGTCAGTTGGGACCCATTTTGCACGTGCGCACGTGCAGGTGCCGCTCCCAGATCTCGAGAACGGCTGGGCCGATTGTGCTCAAATTTGGCACATCGCTAGAAACCGGTCAGTAGGGTGCCGTGCACAAGTCAGTTGGAGGTACCCCCTCGAAATTTCGCACGTGCAAGACTCACCCCCTCGCTCGCTCCGTTAGTCGCCCCAAAAGGCGCTATACTGGTTATACAAGGCTTGAATAATCCGTATGAATACTGTAATTGATATTCTCTGACTGTACTGGGAGAAGGGAATACGTGAATACAGAGATATCCACCCACGCTTGAATATTGGAGAATTATAGCAGGAAAAACTGTATTGCCACGGTTACAACTTACAAGGCCATCGGCCGCAAACAAACAAAAATACTACACAATGTGGGTTAGATTCACAAACATCATCAAGTGTGGAACACAGAGACGAGCAAAACAACATCACATTATCGCATGCCAGCCCGACCACATTGGAACCGGGTCCGGGTGACCTGCGACCGGAACCTGCGTCTTGCCAGCATACATCACAAAAGCAGGAGGCAGTGTCGTACTGCTTTGATCCAAAATATGCCATATAACAAATGATATAAACGACCTAAGCTCAGACTAAGCTTATCATTATCAAATCCTTAACATGTAAAAGACGAATGGAAACATCGAGTCTCAGACCAGCAGTAGCAACGATCACAGTAGCAACATCACAAAGAACACGCGGCATTATCAGACAGCCGTTTTGTTATCGGGCTACAGGCGGCGACGGCGTGGTTGCAGACCAGCTGCGAGGTAGCGGCGTGCGGGCAAAAGGCGCGGGCACACCTCCATGTGGCCGTGCGGACAGTGCGCGGTCGGCGTCGCATAGTGGGCGGCATCGGGCTGTCCCGGGCCGTCGAAGCCGCACAGGTTGTCGGCGCATGTGGGCGCGCGCGGTCACCACGGCCAGCTGCTCACCGCCAGCACAGACTGCGCAGCGTCGCCGCTCCGCCGGCCAGAACACGCAGACAACCCTTCTTGCAGTCGCACAACACGTCGCCAAACTCATTCACCTGCTCCACCATGTTGTTGATGTCACCGAGTCGTTCGAGTTGTGGCTCGTGCCGTCGAGCATGACCTGACCGATCGGACACGGGTTAGCGGCTTCTGCTCCAGCAAGTCTTCATCTTAGTGACGTCTTGCTGATCTCCACAAAGGCTGAGCAGATGACCTTACCCACAGAGACGGCCGACGTCCTCGCCAGCGACCGCTTGGTTGTGCAGACCTGCCAGAAAAAGAAAAGCTGTTTGGTGATCTCAAACTATTTTTTCTTTATGCAGTGGAACAAAACAGAAAATATGTCATACAACAGGAACTAAAAAAAAGATGCAGCCTAGGTCGTCTAAGAAATGGGTGCAACATTGATAAAATTCTTCATTGAATGAATTCTGCAAATGCTTTTGATAAAATGTGTGGTGATTATAAGGAGACCACTTTACTATAAAATTGCTCAGGATTCCCTATCTGGACCTGTCAAAAAATCCTGACTGCACACCAACAATGAGCATGAAATCCAAAGCCTCTACCAGGTACCTAGGGATAATTAACTTCTGATTCAGGAAAATATTTCACATCATACAAATAAAAACCTTTACTATATTGAAACTGAAAATGTGATGCTGATCCATTGACCTAAGGGTCTCAAAGTATAATAATGAATTAATTGATTATACGTTTGGTGGTGACTGCCGACTGGCATCTGGCGGCCTAGACCTTGAGGCTTGAAAGTGGCCTTCCTTTTCGGTTGACTCCGATCCTCCAGATGGAAATGATATAAAGGATCATTTTTATCTTATTTCATATGAGCGAGCCAGTCAGCAAAGTGGCTATCCTGTTTCAGCATTCACCCACACAATAGTTGACTGTCAGTCTGTCATGCTGTCAGTGTTGTGAAGTAATGAAGGAGTTGAGTTTTGTTGATTATAAATTGTGATGTTATGTAAAGGACTGGAAAATGAATGTGAAAACTATGGAAACATATTGGCAGAGTATTGTCACTTACTATCAGGACATATGGATAGAGAATACATTCAAATTAATAAGAAATGCCAAATATCAAGGTACTCAATCACTGATAGCAGTGGACTATCATATGTTTTAATGTCATTTATATGAAAGTTAAGACTGAAACTACCTTTTACCTCATCATAACTAATGAAAAATTGTGTGAAGAAAACATTCACAGCCTCTTTGAAGCACTTAGACCACTAAAAAACAAAAATTTTCACGTAAATATGTTGTGTCTCCTTCCTTCAAAACATCATATCGGATGGCGCCACTTTCGTCGACAGTTACTTATCTGCACGCAAATCGAGGAAAACGTGAATTGATTGACGTTTACGTGTTTCCAAATTTAAAATCACAGCATATTCAAACTTTTCAGTGTACCTTTTAACATCTAAGTACAACTAAAACGATAAAAACTTACCCTCAACACAAGGACGACGACAACCACGCGACCGGAGACGTCGCGACGAAATAAACAAACGGCGCCGCCAAATGAAAAATATTCTCCGATATGGGTAATGTGAAATTGAATCGCAATCATTTTGGGTAGTATGAAAAATGCTCTTTCCAACAGAACCCTAGTAAAAAACGTGAATGGACAAAAAATAACTTTTATTTCGACATAAATATTGGCCTGTTTTAAAGTCATCCTGGTATGCCGTAAGATTTCGACCTATAAATTGGTGTTCCCCCAATCATTGAAGCTTGAGCAGTGAAAAATATGAAGGCCTAATCTGTTTTGCATCATTAGTGATTCTCCTAGGGTGTTGCCATTTCTCCCTAGGTGTTGCGAGTTGCTTTTGCAAAACGTGTTCCTGAAACGGCTCAATTTTTTGAGCCCTCAGCATTACGCCTATGGGAGCCTCTGACGTCACACGCTCAATATTTTGAGCGCTCAATAATTTGAGCTTTTCCCCCTTGTGCGTGGGACTGATTTATGAATCCTTACAAAGGGACCCAAATACAGAGGATGTTATGAAAAAATAACGCTTGGACAATCAAATCATTGAAAAATAGTCATTGACGTTCAGACGAAGACGAAAAGAACGACAACAAAGAAAGCGGAAATTGAAATCTCCCAGCCGCTACCGGAAGCTGATTGAAGCGGCAAGAAGTGCAAACAAATGGATTTATGAAAAGTAAGTCAGCCCGCAAGGATTTTAAGATACAATTTTGAGAAAACCAGAGAAGGATACAGATTTACACATATTTTCCTCACCTCGAAATACGACCCAACACCAGCTCAACTGTGCGACTGACAAATTTCAACTCAAGGCCGTATAAGAGAGGTAGAATCATCCCGCGATTTCCAATGGACCGGTCGCTAAGCATTAGCGTGACGTCACTGGTGGAGACCGGGCGGCGCCCGGCTCCAAGCTGTACGTCGGGTATATTTGGCAAGATACCTATAAGAAACAGGTAGGTCCGATGTTTTGAGTAAAGCCCACGTAAAGCCCTGGTGACGTCACTGACATTTCTTATATGGAGAATTTCGCCCATAAGAAAAATATTTTACATACGAAAATTTGTATTTCATTCGGAAAAAATACATTCTATCAATTTCATCATGAAACTTATATAATTTAATTTAAAAACTTGAAATCCTTTGAGTGCTTGTCCCAACCCCTGCTATACCTTTGGTCACGTGACTTTCATGATAAACATTGGGTTTTGCAATGTTATGACTTAAAAAGAAGCAATAAATGTTACAAGCGTATTATTTATGATGTTTTAGGCAGCAATTGTGTAATAACATCCTTGAATTATATACATTTTGCTTAAAAGAGGTCACGTGATGTTACCAGATTGTGCTCGGACAGCATCTTCTTGAACTTCGATTTTGAGTACTTTTTACCTTCATTGAGTCCTAATAACGGACGTTTTTAGTTATAAAATGAAGCAATGAATCTATTGAGGGCAAAATTTAATCATTTTTGCACTTTCAAGCCGGGCTATCTTGGCATGAACTTCGGCCGGTTTGTGTGTGAAGCCTATGGTGAAGGGAAAACTTCACGCCCGGCTGACGTCACAGACCTCGGCTACCAAATCGTGTCCGGTGGGGGTCGATATTTGGCACCGTATAGTTATTATTACTGAACGTAACGACAACTAATGACTCTTAATGACTTTTTTACTCACCTAAAGCTGATTTCCTTGCCGGTACATTGCCGACCCGAGCCCCAAGGTTGACAATCATGGGATATGGGTCGGATGGGCGACCTCGCAACGGGAGAAGGAACGATTGCAATTGTTGTGTCCCGCACCGCCGATTGCATTCTCTATCTGCACCCGGGGGGGGGGGGCAGGGGGCACGTGCCCCCATCGGATTAGGGGGCCTCGGGCCCGAGGGGCCTTGCGACGCCAATTGGCGGCTGAGGGTCCACGCTGGCATCTTTCGACTCAGAAGGGCCCCACAGGGCTCGGAAGATGTGCTCCGAAGAGCCACACTTCTCTCCATAAGAGCCCCACACCGGCTTTTTAGTGTCCCTTGTCGGCCTTTGAGGGCCCCTTGCCGGCTTCTCAGGGCCTATTGGCGACCTCTGAGGGCTACTTGCCGGCCGCTGAGGGCCCTTACCGGCCTATCAGGGACCAGCAGCTCTAAGGGTTCCACACACGCCTGCGATGACCCATGGTTGAAGGCCCCCACAACGGCGCCTGCGAAGGCCCTCACCGGCGGCTGTGAAGGCCCCACACCGGTGCCTAGCTGAGGGCCCCACACTGCCACCTCTGAGTGCAACCGGCACCCCTGAATGAGGTCCCGAAACCAGTGCTTCATAAGGCCATATATCGGCGGCTCTGAGGGCTCAACGCTGGAGCCTCTGACGGCCTCAGACGGGACCTGCGCATCGGACGGCCACTCACCGGTGACTTTTGAGGGCCCCACACCGACGACTCTGAGGGCCCCACTGGCGTCTGAGTGTACCTTGCTGGGCTCTAAGGACTCCACAGGGCTCCCGAAGGCACCGCAAACCTCTTGAGAGCCCCTTGTCGGTCTCTGAGAGCCCCTGTCGGCCTGTGAAGGGTTCGAGCCAGCAGCTCTAAGGGTCCCACACCCGACTGTGACGACCCCACACTGCAGTGTCTCTGAGGGCCCACAACGGCAGCTGTGAGGGCCCTCACCGGCGCCTCTGGGGACCCCGCACCAATGCCTCTGAGAGCCTCACACCAGTACCTATGAGGGCCCACACCAGTGCCTCCAAGGGCTTCATAGCCGGCGGCCCTGAGGGCCCTACACGGGTGATTTTGAGGGGCCTACCGAAGGCACCACACAATCCCTGACAGACCCTTAGTCTCGCTGAGCTTCTATCCCAATCCCATACCGGCTTTTATCCCAATTCCGGCTCAACTTATTAGCAGCCCCCCCCCCTCCATGGGTCAGCAGCGCCGCGCCGGTGCCGGGGGCCAGCGCCATCGGGGGTCGGCCACGCGCACTCAATGGTTAGCGCTTAGCACCGGCGGCTAGCGCACGCCCGGTGTGTTATCGGCCGTGAGCCACTCCAAAACGGCTGTAGTAACTGGTCGATATAGGTAGTAAGCAGATGCAGAGATGCAGGTGGATTGATGACCGGCAAGCTTTTGTGTTTTACGAGGGTGAAGGGTCGAAGTCGGCTGCTGAGTGGTGAGCGGATTTTATCAGATGCCGGTTCACTATGACCTTTGTCCGGGTCCTGGTACCCTGACGCACTCTTGGAGAGCTGAATCACAGCAAAACTCAATCCACGACTGTGTCTATACGGCTTACGCTTTTCTGAAAACGTCTCCGTTTGGCCTTCTACGGGCCCGGCCGGCCGGCCGGCCCCGATTGGCGGTCCACCAGTGACGTCACCGGTAGTGTTAAGCTGATTGGCGAATAATACATGGGAAGAACCGGGACGACATCCCCCTGTTTCAACTTATGATAAATAGCGATCACAGCAAGTGGTAGGGCCATGGATAAAAGAGGTAGGGCCGTAGGGCCCTCGCTACAGCTAAATTAAAAAGTTTTTGATGACGTCAAATACAAATTACTCGGCCTAGATACAAGACTCGCAGCAAATTTGTTTCTAATAACTTCTTATTTTTCAGGGTGAAGTATTGTTGTATCATAAATTATGCAATAAAAGACATTTATCGAAAAGATTCTACGAATTCACTTCCATTTTGATGAATTTTGAGCAGAAAAGGAAACCTTCGTAAAATGGTAGCACAATGCGTTGCATATATGACGCAGCTGTTTCAAACGATTTGGGAAAATCCCCCGCGTGGGAGTCTGTGTCTTTTTTATCTTATTTTGCAAAGCTGAAACCAGAAGCATTTCCACCTTGTGTTATTTTGATTTTGTCGTGAAGCAATACAAAATATTTGGGCTCGTTCAGCCTTCACTATTCGTCTGAAATTGGTAAATGATTTTAAAAGGGAAATTGTGAAATTGTTGCCTATATCGCATTCTTGAATCAGTCCCCTCATTTCAGTTGGGGAAACTACGAGGCGAATGTCAAAAAATGGATTGGTCAATAAATGGACTTTTGATGACCATATATGGGCATAAATGCAGCCCCCGCTACTAAGGGTGAAAAACGGTTTAACAAGCCGGTACTTGCGGTATCGCGTCCACTTGTTGGAGAGAAAAGGCTTCCATTTTTCACTAGCAATCAGTGTGATTTGATTAAATTCAGCGAATTGACTCGAAAATGGCGATAGGAAAACGGTTTTTCTGCAGGTTCTGGGCGTCACAATCAGCTGGCCATTCAATAAATGGATTGGTTTTATGAAAGAAAATTGTTAAAAGATTTATTTTAATTACAATAAACAGAAATATTTAAATATAAGATAATAACTTAACTACAATTAGAAAAACCATAAACAAAATAATAAAAATAATGACATTTCTAAACCACGGTAATGCTTACATTTTTTGGCGTGTCTGTTTCAATCCGCCATATTTGCCAATCACGGTTTGACCTTGCGTTGTAACTCTGCGATTTAGAGCCGCCAGTTAATTATGCACCGGGTGAGTGTAGGCCTTGTGTGGTTAAAAAACATTCTTATGCCTTATTTTTTCATTTGAATGCTAGAATTCATTGAAAAGATGAAGTTGTCTGATTTTATGACCATATATGGTCATCGCCCCGCCCACTCCAGCCGCTGATTGGCTAATCCAATTTTTGTTTGGCTCCTCGTAGTTTCCCCAACTGATTTCGATTTGCTCAATATCTAGGTTTTGATTACCTCTATATTTTGATAATTAAAAATGCTTCAATCTCATTTGAATTTACCTGAATGATGCATTAAGCTAGGAATTAACTCCCTCAATTATGGGAGAATTCTGACTTGCTAATCTATAAATCAGATCAGATGGGTGAAAGATCTTATTTCATTTCCTACAATTTTACAGTTTTTCTAAGTAAACTGCTTAAACAAGAGTAACTATAGACCTGTGATTGCTTATATTGTATTCCACACATTATGTACCTACATGGAGTAGGTACCCATCTAGTGATAAAGTCAGATGTAAAATAAACACAATTTAAAAGACACTAGCCTAGAATAACAAGGTGCATGTCCCAGCCCATAAAATATTTGTATTTGGTTAGGTACCTATTATTTTGAGATGTCTGCACTTTGATACCTTTCTCTCAAAACATCATTGCCCTACATCAGCCTTGCATCAGCCTTTCCATTTGTTCCCTTTAGCATCACCATTTTGTGTGATTGGTACCCAGACTTTTGCTGTCTATGGTTCAGGCTTTTTGTTATGCTTATGTGCCAATTTATATCATTTTCAATTTTTCAGTCATTGGAGGTTCAACAAACATGGATGAAGACCAAGTATGCCCAAGATGCAAGACCAGCAAGTACAGAAATCCTTCAATGAAGTTAATGGTTAATGTGTGTGGACATCCTCTCTGTGAAAATTGTGTGAACCTTCTTTTTGCCAAAGGTAATAGGAAATTGTGTAACAAGAATGTATTTATCAGCTGATGCATCACCTACACTGCAAACTATACTGCATGGTTTGCTAAGCTCTTAAAATTTTCACGGTTCTCAATTTGCATGATGCTAAAGTACACTATCAATTAAAGCTGGAAAGTTAATTCTATCTAGAAATGATGTCAGAACTATAAGTTGCTCTCATGACATCTATAGTGACTAGTATAGAAAAGCACTTAGACTGATGTGTATCATAAACTGCAACTACCTGTGTGCACTCTGTACTCAGCAGTGTTTATTCTGACAAAAGACCAGCACCCTGTACTCACCCACCACCAACAGCAGTAGTAGTACCGCCGACCAGTCTAACCATCGCTCGCCGCCCGGCGCAGGCTCGGGCACCTGTCCGCAGTGCGACGTCCCGCTGCGCCGCAATGGCTTCCGCGTGCAGCTGTTCGAGGACGCCGGCGTCGAGAAGGACATCGATATCCGGCGCCGGATCCTGCGCGAGTTCAACAAACAGGAGGAGGAGTTCGCCACTCTGCGCGAGTACAACGACTACCTGGAGGACGTGGAGACCATCATCTACAACCTCGTCAATGGCATCGACGTGCTCGCCACCAACAAAAAGATCGAGGCCTACAAGAGGGACAACCGCGAGTCGATCGTGCGGAATCGAGCGCGCGGCCGCACGGAGGAGGACGAGCTCGACGAGATCCTCCAGATGGAGAACGAGCTGAACGAGGAGCGCGCGCGCGAGGAGCAGGAGCGGCTGCAGGCCGAGAAGCGCAACAAGGTGCAGAAGAAAGAGGCGCTAATAGACGAGCTCATGACCTCGTATGGTGACGCCAAGAAGATCGTGGCCTCTCACACCAAGGTGGCCGAGCCGGAGGCGCCGGTGGCTCCCAAACCGCGCCCCAAGCCGACCCAGTTCTCGAGTGGTGTTCGGATCGGCGGCACGCGGCTGCCGGCGGTGCCGATCGTCCCGCAGGACGAGGGCGAACCGTTCGTGTACGCGGCGCCCCAGCTGGCCATGGACGGTCCGGCGGCGCCCGACTCGGAGCGGCTCTCCGCCGACGGCTACCTGTCGCACATCAAACGGGTGGGGGACGCCGAGCGGGCCGGCGGGTACGCCGCCTCGCTCGGCTGTCTGCGCGCCCTCCAGGAGGGCATGGCCGGCCTGCTCTTCTTCCCCGGCGCCGACGGCTGAGCCGGCCGGCCGGCGGTCATAGACTGGGACTTTTGGTCAGTGATCTCTACTCGGGTGACGCCAGGACGGTAACTAGGTGACACCGGGTTGGGTGACTACTGGTGTCGTGAGCTGTGAGGTGTCGGCACAGAGCTCAGAGGCGTTACGATAGTGCCTGTCTGGCTGTGGCGCTGGCCGGAGCCCGCCGGCAGCCCCTCGCCGGTGCCCGTTCCGCCATCCACACTCGTCATGATGCAGCGAGTTGTGGGGACTGGGGAGCCCCCCGGCCCTGCCGGGACCTTTGTGATGCAGCCATCTGTGGGGTCTGGAGAGCCGCCATGGTCCTAATTGAGCTGGTGCATTGCCTCGTTCCTATTGGCGATGCCTATTGTTGTTGAAGTTGATGCCATGCACATGTTTTGTAATTATTTATAATAAATGCGATGTGTCCTTTGGGTTATAGTTTAAGAGACGCCTCACATAAACGTCACTCATGGATTCTGAGGAAACCGCGGATATCGTGATTGGATGTTGGAAACTATTTCGAGTACAGCCGCGACACTCTTCACATCACTGATATACACGTGTATTTCAGACATATGTATCATCTAACCGTATTACCACAGCCCGCGGGACAAAATGCCCATTGCTAACGTGTACCTGTGGAACGTATGGTCCGACGGAAATAGTCGACATGTTGCAGGTATACGCGACAAAGTTCACGTAAATGCACGGTATACGGTGCGTAAGTATCCTGGAACTCATAATCACACAACATACGATACAGCATCAAACAAATAACCATCAGTCCGAGGCTTAACATACCTACACAGGGAGAAAGAACATGATGCGTGTTGAACGCAGCAGAAAAAAATAAATGAAATGCACCAGCAGAAGACACGAAGTATAAAATAAAAAAACAGGATGCCCTCGTGTAGCGTGAAGCGTGGTAAGATACCTAGCGGTAAGCTGTAGTTTATAGTTATGTTTACAGCGATACGAGGAAGGAACAATTCAGTGGCGAATTCAATGTGGTCGTCCAGTCCACTACGAGTCACAAACAATACATAAATGTAACGTGCGGAGGGTCCGCCTCACTTTCGTTCTTCCGTACCAACGTTGTTTAATGTTTATGGTCTCAGACCACCACAGTGACGGCCAAACCTCCCATTTTGCGAGGGCAATGAGCGGCACCATAGGCACCATTACGAAACACGACAAATATCCAACCAACGAGCGTCACCTCTCACCGTTTCCATCACTGACATAACATGACTCCATTCCAAACACAGATAACAGGCAGATTCACCCCCCCCCCCCCGCGGCCCCTGGTCGGCCCCCGTCTCACCAGTCACCAGTCCCTCCGGCAGTCCTCAGTTCTCAATCCGAGTCCTCCCCGTCCCAGCAGTCCTCAATCCGAGTCCTCCCCGTCCCAGCAGTCCTCAATCCGAGTCCTTCCCTCCCAGCAGTCCTCAATCCGAGTCCTCCCCTCCCCGCAGTCCTCATTCCGAGTCCTCCCCGTCCTCCCCTCCCATGGACCGGAGAAAGGCCATGGCCACCCGCTCGGCCATCTCGTGTCGCTGGTGGGGCGGTGCGCGCGCGGCGGCCGCCCTCAGCTCTGACAGCTGGGAGAACAGCAGCTCAAAGTCGTCGGCGCCGCCGCCGGGCTCGGACGGGTCGCCGCCGCCGGGCTCGGACCGGTCGCCGCCGCCGCCGGAGCCCATCAGACCGGCCAGCTCCGTGACCAGCGTGTCTGCGGCGGGCGGGCAGCGGAGGTCAGCGGGCACAGAGGGAGGGCGTCCGTACCAGCGAGCATTACGGTCGACCTATAAGTGGATAGCGGACAGGGCAGTGAGCCAGAAGTCTAACGGAGAGGAGACGGCGATAAACAGCACCGGTGGTGGTTGGTATGGTAGGCGGTAGCTAGTTCGATACTGGCGTCCTGAAGGGATATTTTTAGCGAGTGACATTTTATAAAAATAACTCAGTAACTTTTTGTAAGGAAAATCCCGGAAATGGTTCAGTCATCCGCTGTCTGGCAGTCAGGATCCACCACGACCCGGCGTCGTACGACCCGACTCGATCTGATTAAACACTACCGATACGACAGCCCCCGGCCACCGATACTAGCCTCCCCACACGAAGTCGGCGGATCACCCACCGACAGAGGCGGCGGTGGCGGCGTCCTCGGCGGCCGCCTGGGACGCCGGCGTCGTCTCCGCGTCGCCCCCGCCCCCGCTGCCCTGGGTGCCGTTGTCTGGTACCCGCTCAGCAGTGACGTCGTTCACCAGTTTGTTGGACACTGGAGGCTGGTGGTCTGAACATGGAAGAAAAGAGTATCAAGTGAGCTAACTAGACATATAACATCCGATTAATGCGATACATACATAACCTAATACACACTAAGCTGAGTATTTTGAAAGTTGAATAAATACGATGCACAAAAAAAAACAGTAAAGTTACATCTCAGTATCTAAAATTACCGTAAGGTCCAAACCACCAATAACAAACGACCGTCAAATTTCATATTGATCTCTATATCGTACGTCTTTACGACCTTGCAGAGCCACAGCACGAGTCCCGTCCCCGGCCTGGCGCCGGCCGGTCCGTCGCCACCCACCCTTCATCTCCAGGTTGGACCAGGTGTGCGCGTGCAGCGCCTGTACTATCCGCTGCACGCCCGTCGTCTCGGGGAAGTCGTCATCGGGATCGGCCTCGTCAGCGGGGGAGAGCTCGACCAGCTCGAAGCCGTGGCTGACGCACCACTCCTGGGCTGCGGCCGGACGAAGGGGCGGGGTGGGAGGGTCAGACGGGGTGGGGACGAAACGATCGTTAAATGGCGTGTGTGTGTGTGGGGGGGGGGAAGCTTTGCTGGTTATTCAAGGTTACTTTAAGAGAACGAATCATTTTGCTGAATTGCACATATGGTATCCGATTTCGAGGCTAACTAGAGCGGTTTGTAACAGACCCATTGAATACAGTTCATGCAGCATCGTGAAATATGTAATTAATTGACATAAAAACATCAATTTCGTTATTGAACTTGCACAGTGCACATCAGAAAGTCAGCCACTTTGCGCCTGTTTGACGGTGGCGCGGCGGCGCCGCAGTGACCACCCCTGACGGCTCACCTCTGAGGCGTGACACGGGCGTGTTCTCGCTGCACGTCTCACACACCAGCATACAAACGTCCGGCTCAAACTCCTTGGTGAACGTCAGGATCGAGTCGACCTCGTCCAGTCCGTTCGCCTGCCGCACAATGGGGCACGCCATCACACATAGAGGACTGGCTTCGACAAATATTTTGATAAACACGCAACAAGGAGACTAGTAATGCTTATGTTCACACAGTCCACCACTCAGCCTAGCAGGCTATTTATTCCCGTAGTACAATAAACCCTGTTTGACATTGCGGGCCAAAACAAAAACATCGAAATAAATGAATCACTGAGCCTATTCATACCTGATAGCAAAAGGAACATTGAGAAAACGAAGTTGAATCACGTTATTCCATTTCCAATACTGCCACAGTGAAACGGCCTCGACTGGCAGCGGCTAGCAGCTAACTCGCCTCGTCCGAGTTGAAGTAGATGATGACGGCCTCGCAGCGGTCGGCCAGCGCCTGGTCCGGCAGGCCCTTCCGCTGCACGTGGCACAGACGCACGTCGGCCGTGTAGTACTTGTTGTCGACGCGCCACGGATAGCAGACGGCCATGTCGGAGACATCCTGCCGCTCGGCGCCCGCGCCCGCCATGTCTGCCCGCCGCGGTCCACAGAGGGGTCAGAGGGGCTGAGGGGCTGAGTGGGACTGGGTGCCAGTGTGGTGTGGGGAATAGTATTAAGTTCACAAAAGACTTGAATACTTCTAATAGTTAGCAATAATCTAGACAAATAAAGTGATAGTTTGCCTTCATAGATATCCAAGTGGCCACACTTAAGTAGCACACTTTAGTAGCACACCCCTTAATAGCAAGGCCTTTGTATGATTTTCATGGGCACCTAGGAAGGTACTTTTCACAAATAGTACTGTAGAGTAGTTGATTCTCAGTTGGTTGGGATGGTTCATGTGGAAGTTATCATATGGACATTATTTATGGCAGCGTTTTAATTAAAAATGCCACAGATATGTACATTATACTGACAAATTATGGAATAAAGGATTGTATGAGTGATTTTCACTTACAATGAATAATTCTATTCACTATGGTGGCCTCTGGACCATAGATAAAGACACATGGCTCACTGTCTGACACCATTTTTGGTTCTACCATACACAAGTCTTCCCTAGTATGACCTGTCCTTTCCAGCCAATATATTCATATGCTTGCAGCACAGCTCCTGAAACAGAACAGCTCATCAGCATACAGTGCAAATAGAAAATCCATAGTCCTGGATTACCTAAAGGAAACTGATTGGGAAGCCAACAGGGTAGTTGGGACTGGGTGCACACAAAGAAGAAAATGGTGACACAAGTATGACAGATTGTAATTCAGTAACAGCCAGTCTCGTAGCAGACAAGAGCATGCCTAAGGTGCGTACTGCGTACTGAGGCTTCATAAACAAAGACAAATGATGATGTCAAGAGGCCATCATCAAATGGTATTTGTAAGCAAAGTCAGTTGCAGAAGGTTCCTACTGGGCAAGAATAAGACTCATTTCAATTTGGAGTCGCCTAAACAGCAACTATTAAAAATGATGCAGCACAATGTCAAGAAGATTGCATTTTACATTGCATCATAGATCCTAGGTGATGTCACGTATCATTGTTGTCATCAAAGACTTTGGGCAGAAGGCAGTAATTCAGGTGTCACACTTGCTTTTTCCAACCAAGGAGAGGTGCTGTAGGTTAGGTTGTAGGTTTTAGTTTGTAGGTTTTAAGTTGAAGGTTGTAGGTAAGATTAGGTCAATAAGGTTTGGTTTGGTTTGATTAGAAAGCATCTTTGGGTAGGTATAGCACCTCTCCTTGGTTGGAAAAAACAAGTGTGACGCCTGCTTTACGACTACCTACCAGACTCTGAATGCTGTCTAAATGTACCTACAGTCCTACCCTAGGTGTATACCATCAATTTTAGATAAAAATTTAGACAATTCTCTTTGATCATTTGATGTAAGGTGATCACCTTAGTATTTGAATAGTACGAAACTGCCCAAGTCGACTCAGGCAATTTCGTACTATTCAAATTTAAATGTAAAAGTTTCCAGCTTTTGCCTTTGTTGAGTGGATATTTATCAGAAAATTGATTGATGTCTTTATTTCAATATCATGATATGGTATGTGTATTGATAACGATATTTTTGACATGCACATTGACATACTACTCTTTAGTCTTTTGTATGATTGCCTTCCTAAAAGCATGCCTAGGAAGAAATTACGATTGATTTCCCTTTAATTATTTATGAATCGCTGATATTTTGACATTTCTGTCCATTTGAAATTACACACCGAGTACTGAGTAGGTATCTAAACAGTAAACAAACATTTCATTCTGATTCGAAATAAAATTCTACCAAGGCCCATACACAACACAGGGTTCGACATATGTCGTTGGTGCGTCATTTTTGTAGAGGAGAGATAGTAGCGTTCAGAGTTCATTAATAATTAGAATCGGTTCTTGGCACTGAATACTTTTTCTTCCTTCTTCGCTTGTAAAAACAATTATATGAGCTAATTGAACAAATAATGATTGGTAAGGCAAAGATTTAACTTCAAAAAAAACTTTATCGTGAGTTTGGCTCAGTTTTTCTCATTATTTGTCAAATCTCGGCAGTCAGCTTTACTCAACAACTCAAAACTTCTTTGGATCCATTTCACCACTACAGTTGCAAATGGCGTAGTGGTTTTCGGGCAAGATTCTGCGGGTAATCGACTATCTGTTTTCTACTGCCCTACGATGGAGGAGGTGAGCCGAAGTTCAAGCCAGGCAGTAATTAAAAGATGGCTCAGGTTCGGCTCAGGCAAACCAAACACAATTAAGATAACTTAGTTTGGCTGTTTTTTTAGCCTCACCCTCACCCCAGCCTGTTGTTGTATCGTTACGACCAACAACCTATATTTATATACACTGTGGTTACGACTTCCGAGAAATGTCAGCGAGAGTAGAATAACCAGTGAAAAACTGCAAGAGTTATTGTAATGGGACTAGATCAATGCAATTCTCAAATGATTGTTATAATACTTGTGTACCATTTCAGGCTCAGACGGAGACTGACCGCCGCGCCGCCGCGCCCTCCACCAATGCCTCGGAGGCTGCCATTGACCCCCTTGACATTGACCGAGTGGAGGCGGGGCCGAACACGCTGGAGACGATCGTACTGAGCGTGGTGGGCGCGCCGACCGAGTCGGGGGCCGCCACCAGCCAGGAGGCGGCCGGGGACAATTCGCCGTCCAAGGCCCCGCCGCAGTCCCGGCGCCTGCAGCGCTACCGCTCGACATGGGAGAACATACCGGAGCTAAAAGGTGGGCGTAATTGACGCTGCTCTTACGGTGCCATTCGGGTCCCGGAGAGCTATCGTTTGTTTCGGTATGCTGACTGGACCGTCCCTTCTTCCCATCCCAGGCTGACCGGTCCCTCCCGCCGCTCCCCTTCCCCAGACTGGCTGCAGGGAGTCGACGGTGACCCGTACTCGGCGTGGTGCCGCCACTGCTGCAGTGGACTCGTCTGTCACCTGAAGAACCTCATGCTCCACGCGCGCAGCGCCAAACACCTGAAGCGGAGTCGGGGTGCGCGGCCGGCGCCGCCGCCGCCGCCGTCGGCGCGACTGGGCCGCGGCCGCCGGATGACGCCCGTGCTGGCGGCGCCTGCGCAGGGCGGGCGGCGGCGCACCTCACGCCGAGCGGTGACGGTGGTGCTGCCGCAGTCGCCGCAGCGCTCCGGCGGCAGCCCGGAGCGGTCCTTCAGCCCGGCGGAGGACTCGCCTCCCCCGTCCTCCGGGTACCCGACGCCGAGCCGGCCGCAGCCCACCGCCGACGTCTCCTACGGGGTGAGGGCGGCGTGAGGGGGAGTCCTATTCGGAGACAAGAAGTGTGTGTGGGGGGGGAGGGGGGGGTAGATGGGATCGTGGCGAGCTGCTTGGGAGATAGATATTTGGACAGATACTGAGGTTCGCCGCCAGTTGGCAGTCGGCACTTATCCTTGTCACCATTATCTAAGCTGTGCCCGGTGCCGTCCGTTTCAGGACATTGACCGTGTTAACTACTCCATTGGCCTGCACAACCTGACAGTGGGCTTCGTGGGCGCCGGTAACATCGCCAAGGCCACGACCAAGGGCATGCTCGACAAAGGTCAGTCACGTGTGACACCTGGGCTCTTGCAGTACTCTGACCACTGAGTCACTGGTGTACGATTTGTCACGTCCTAATCCGGTGTGGAAGCTATCGGTGTTACCCTCTGATCTGGTGTAACCAGTAGGTATCGGTGTTAACTGTTACCCTATTGGTGTGGCGTGTCCTCTGATCAGTTCTCTGGTGTGTCGGTGTTACCCTCTTGTCCGGTGTACCTGGCGCCGGTGTAACTCGGATCCGGTGTAACTGATGCCAGTTTTCACTCTGATTCGGTGTTGCTGGTGTGCGGTGTAGGTAACTCTCTGATCGTGTGTAACCGGCAGGTATCGTCTCGCCGGCCTGCGTGATCACCAGCGCCCCGACCCGGCTCCGTTTGGACACGTGGCGCCTCTGGGGCTGCTCCACCACCACCGATAACGGTGAGAGACGGGTCGACATTGGTGAGAACCGGGTGTACAGCGGTGAGAAACGGGCCGACAACGGTGAGGGACGGGTCGACAGTGGTGAGAACCGGGTCGACAACGGTGAGAGACGGGTGGGCAGTGGTGAGAACCGGGTGGACAGCGTTGGGAGGCGGGTGGACAGTGGTGAGAGACGGGTCGACGTCAGGGTAGAGTGAATGAATGAATGGGTCGACGTGGTCATTTAGACGGGACGGGTCTCGCGCAGTGGTGAGGGAAAGATGGCATTTTCAGACGTCCATAGGAGTTGCCATACTGGCACAGTACATAAGAGTTTCCGCGATTATCTGAATTTGAACGGTGGAATGTAGCCGATCCGGTGACTGTGTGTCTGTGACTGTGAGTGTGTGACTCTGTGTCTGTGTTTGTGACTGTGACTGTGTTTGTGCCCCGTGTAGCTGAGGTGGTTCGGGAGTCGGACCTGGTCCTGGTCGCCGTCCAGCCCCTGGTGTTTGTCTATGTTTGTGATTGTGACTCTGTGTCCCGTGTAGCTGAGGTGGTGCGGGAGTCGGACCTGGTGCTGGTCGCCGTCCAGCCCCTGGTGTTTGTCTATGTTTGTGACTGTGTTTGTGCCCCGTGTAGCTGAGGTGGTGCGGGAGTCGGACCTGGTGCTGGTCGCCGTCCAGCCCCTGGTGTTTGTCTATGTTTGTGACTCTGTTTGTGCCCCGTGTAGCTGAGGTGGTGCGGGAGTCGGACCTGGTGCTGGTCGCCGTCCAGCCCCTGGTGGCCGAGTCCGTATTCGCCGGACTGGGGGCGGCCCTCACTGACGGCAAGGAGCGCTGCTTCGTCTCACTGGTCACCGGATGGACCCGGCAGCGCATCATAGAGGTAACGCACCTAATCGGGAAATTCGTCAGGAGATTAAGGTGTAAAATAAGTGAAAAATCAAGGAGATTAAGGCGTAAGCCGTAAAATAAGTGCAAAACTTTAGAGATGATCGTGCTGCCGGCCTAGCTTCTTCAAACGCGATTTGTCTATTATTTTTTATCCGTTAACCCATCGTTGTTGATCTGGAAGCTCTGTCGTCACTCTGTTCCCGTTTGTCCGACAGACGATCAGCTCGCGTCGTCCAGTGGGGGCGCAGCAGACGCCTTTTCACGTGGTACGTTGCGTGCCCAACCTGCCCGTCTCGATCGGCGAGGGGAGCACAGGTGAGCTCGACGGAACTCGGCGGAACAGTGCGGAGTTCGGGGGGGGGGGGGTCCGTCCGACGGATCTTGGTGAGATTGGGATGGAAAGGGTGTCTCCATCGTGTGCTGTTCCGGTAATGGAGGAAGAATGTTTCTAGTCTAGTCTCTACCCAGCCTGTCTGGCTGTTCAAAAGTGGCTCCTGGCGGCGACTGACATATACACGTACATATACCCGCCGTTTCAGTGTACTGCTGCGGCGACGACCTGCCGCGCAACTGGCTCCTCTCGGTCGAGATGGTGTTCTCGGCGCTGGGCTCGTGTCAGAAGGTGGATGAGCGGCTAATGGACGCCTACAGCGGCGCGTTCGGCAGCGGCACCGCCTACGTCAGTTAGCGCGCCGCGCCCCGCCGGGCGGGGTGGGGGACGGTATTAGCTCTGTGACCGACCTGCTGGTGTGCTACCATACCGGATCTCTGAACAGTGCAAGACAGGATGGGATAGAAACAAACTGTCGGCTATTTTAGCGTTCTTCTGATCTAATTTTGGCGCCAATTTTGTGCCCCTGATCGCTGGCGTTTTGCTGTATGCGGTTTTGATAGAATAGTGAGTGTCGTCCGTTACTAGTGGCTGGCAGCTGACAGCTCCACTGTGTCTGTCAGTGTCCCTACCTACCCCACTGTATATGAGTCCCATTACATCATCACCCCAATCCCTCTCTTTGGCCCTCAGGTGCTGAGTTTCGTGGACGCGCTGGCCAGCGGCGCCGTCCATCTCGGCGTTCCCTGGCACGAGGCACTGCAGATGGCCGCCAAAACGGTGAGGATAGACACACCACGGAGCACGCGCGCACAGACGGATAGCCCATACAGGGGCACCGGGGGCAGCTGGCGCGGTGTTTGAATCTGCTATGTCCCGGCGGTATTCCGGCATACTGATCGTGTAATTCCTGACGGTGTTACCGTGTTACAGTATTTAGGGTTACAATGTTATTGATGTTCCCCTGTTGTTCCAGACGGCCGGGGCGGCGCAGCTGCTGCTCGACTCGGACCGGCCGCTCTGTGAACTGAGCCGAGACGCGGCGGCCGCCGGCGGAGCCACGCTGGCCGGAACACGTACTCTGCAGAAGGCCGGCTTCGGGTGAGCGGCTCCACCGACACACAGACGGGCTGATTAGGGCTGACACTGGAGCCATGACTGACTAGGACAGGCAGACCTGGGTCGACAGACTTTGGCTGACAGACGGACAGGGGCGGGCAGGCAGGCTGGGGTCACCGCCAGACATATACCCCCCAGTGATGTCTAAGCATACCTTATATGCGTTGGTGTGTCAGTGCGCCTGTGTTTGTGTGCTGGTTTCCCGTCCTCTGAGTCATTACCTTGATCAGTCAGTGGCTGTACCTGCACCCCTCTGACGGGGGCCGGTCTCTCTGCAGGTACGCGGTCATGTCTGCTGTGGAGGCCTCTGCTGAGAGGTCCCGCCAGCTGGGGGAGCGCCCGGCCTCAGCGAGGGAGGGGCCGGCGGCCGACCCCCGGCCACCGCCGAAAGGTGTGGTCACCTGGGTAGTGCAAGGCACCGGCGACGGTGACACGCCAGACCCGTCCTAGGCAGTGCCAGGGACACGTGAAAGGGGAGGGGAAGCTGCCTCCGCTGTTCCGCCGGGGGTGGGAAGGGTTGTGTGTCGTGGTTCAGTGCGTGGGTCTCTCTCTTCAGTCGGCCATTCCAGCGGACTCGGCTGTACGCACCGTGCAGGACACTGTCCTGTCCACTGACAGATATCGCTCTTCAGAACGATTTGCTGCAGTGCAGTGCTTTGGAGACTGTGGTCCAATGTAACGGTTCGCCGTGTCAGTGCATGGTTTCCAAGGAACTCGGCGTCTTGATGTTCCCCATACGGTGCGTCGATGTCCTTCATAATGCGATGACGATAATTTTGACATGTGCCGCACTACCATCCAATACATGCGTCAAATACATTCATCTTCAACAACCTTTGCATTTGACAACAAATATTGGAACACGATGGAAGGCAAGCTACACAGCACGGATGGGCAATTCGATGAGTTCTGACGGTCCACAGGCTCTCTATTTCCCACTGGCCCAATAATATTTAACATGCTTAGAGGCAATACACGGTGAGTCTGCTGGTGGACGGACAATATTCCGACTCGCCACATTCACAGTTCAATTCTCTATCCTACGCCGACAACCCTAGGCCGCACAGCTGGCACAGTGGGACGGAAAACACAGCACAGGTAAGTGAACTGTGCGGCACACAACCACCACTCAGCACACAGGCTGGTCCCACGGACAGCCCTCACCGGGCGGAGTGAATCACAGCAGCACAGACGCGCTCTGCCACCAGCGGTGGCCCCGCGGCGCCGCACCACTCACCGGCAGATCCTGAGATCAGAAGGCACCACCGTCCCACCCACTGACGTACCGTTCAGAGGCCGACTCTTAGAGCTCGGCGCTCAGAGGCCAGCTCCTATATTAGCTACGCGCCCAGAGCCCATATCTTGCAGCTGGTCCGCGCCAAGGGCTAGGCGCCCACTGGTCAGCTGACTTACCGGCGTTCACAGATCAGCGCTCAGATTTCTGTTTGTCTGACGTAGCGCCGCCGCCAGACGGCCATCAGCTGCCGCGTGGCGTCTGTGAGCAGGTCGCCGGCCAGCTGGCTGCTCAGCTGCTCCTTCACGGTGGCCGCGTCGGCGTCGTAGTTGATCCAGTCGGCCTCCTCCTCCTGCAGCTCGCGCACCAGCACCTCGTCGACGCGGTCGCGCCGCTTGCGCGCCCAGCGCACCATCAGGTTCTCCCGGGCGGCGGCCGGCCGGTAGCCGAGCAGCACGGCGGTGCGCCGCAGCACGGCCTCCGTGAGCGCCGCCGGGTCGGCCGGCGGGCGCGCCGCCAGCCGCCGCGCCGGCCGACCACGCAGCCAGACCGGCGGCGGCGGCGCCACGCCGGCAGCGGCCGCCTGCTGCGCCGCCGCCGCCGCCAGCCGGAACAGGAAACGTCGGAACTGGCGCTTGGCCGAGCGTCTCTCGTCGGCTATCTCGGGCTGCTCGTCCCCGTCGCTGGCGCGGCCGTCCGAGCCGGAGCCGCTGCCGTCCTCTGGCTCGCCCTCCCCGCTGAGGAACTGCTCCGAGGGCTGCGGCTCGTCGCCCTCCCCGGGCGGCAGCTGTCCGTCGGCCAGCAGGGAGTCGCAGGCGCGCCGGACGATCGGCAGCACGCGGCCGGCGCCGTGCGGCACCAGGCGGAGCGGGCGCGCGGCGCGCTGCTGCTGGTCGGCGCGGCTCAGCCGGCGGCCCGTCTCGGCCTGCTCGCGGTACGGCGGCGGCGGCTTGTTGGGAATCTCCCGCACGTAGAGCGCGCCGCCGCCCGACAGCTGCTGCAGCTTCTGCAGCTCCTCCAGACGGCGGATCTGAGGGACAGCGGACGGCACACCCATGAGACGGAGGAACAACGGCACAGCCGTGATACGGCGCCACACATAATTTCCTCTCGCGGTCTATCCTCCCATCTCCCCCATTCCATTGCCTCACCCCTTAAATTCTCCTCTCCTGCTCTGTCTCTTCACCCCGCCTATATCCTCTTACCTCCTGCTCCATCTCTTGTCCCTGTCTCCTTATCCCCTGCTCCTATCTCCTCACCTCCTGCTCTATCTCCTGCTCCTGACTCCTTACCTCCTGTTCTATCTCCTGCTCAGGCGCGGATAAAGGGGGGGGGGGCCATGGGGGCCATGCCCCTCCCCCTTGGCCGATTTTTTTCAAAAATAAAATAAAAAGTTAAAAAGCTGAAAAGGGGGCCTCCTGAAAATAAAGTGGCTATTCATGTTGAGATGTTGCCTGAACAGCTAGATAAGCTCAATAGACGCAGTTTTTTTTTGGGGGGGGGGGCCAACAAGTGGGAAGATGGGGCCTCCAACAGGTGGGATTATGGGGGCCTCCTGGTTTCTAATGGCCCCTCCCTTGGAGATTTTCTGGATCCGCCCCTGCTCCTGCTCCTGTCTCCTTACCTCCTGCTCTATTTCCTGCTCCTGTCTCCTTACCTCCTGTTCTATCTCCTGCTCCTGACTCCTTACCTCCTGCTCTATCTCCTGCTCCTGTCTCCTTACCTCCTGCTCTATCTCCTGCTCCTGTCTCCTGAGCTCGTTGTCGCGGCTCTCGCTCAGCCCGAAGTCGTCGTCCATCCACACATCCTGGACTGAGACGGGATCGGCCGGCGCCCGCGGCGGGTGCAGCCGCGGCGCCAGCGGGCGCAGCACGTCACCATCTGCGGAGAGAGGCAGGTCAACGCCAGGACGGGACACAATCGAGGTTAATATGAATAGAGCGATCTTAATTCGGGAGAATATTGGTATCTCAGCGATACTTACTAGAATTTATAGAGCTTTTTAAATGTGGCAAGCTTTGAACAGAATCGCTGCCACGCAACAATGATTTACTCCATATTTAACACTATCATGAGCCATCAAATTTTCGAAAATAATTTAGTACCATGCCACTGCTGCACCCGTGCTCACCGTTGTGCGGCTGCTCGCTGTGCTCCACCTGCTGTCCCTGATCGTCCCGCTGTCCCGGGCCGGCCCGTTGCTGCCCCCGCCGCCAGCGGCGGAGGATCTCCAGCCAGGCGTCGTCCAGCAGTCGTGTCAGCACGGCCTGTACCACCCGCTCGGTGCGCTGCTGGGAGTCCGGCTCCCCGGCCGGCCGCTCCTCCCGCGGCTCCGGCTCCGGGACCGGCTCCCTCACCCACACAGGCTCCTGCGCCGCCGGCTCCTGCGCCCAGGCAGGCGCCGGGACCGGTTTGGCCGCGGCCGGGCGGGCGGTAGGAATCGAGAACGTCAGCTCCACCTGTTCACAGAGGGTCTCCGGATCGAGCGAGACGACTCGCGCGCGCCGGCCAGCCGGCCGCTGCCACGGCGCAAAGTCGGTGACGGCCACCAGCTCCTCCGAGGCCCCGGACGAAGACGAGTGGTCTTCGTCGGCTGCAGGCTTGTCCTCGTCCTCCCGAGGCGATTCCTCGTCGACCGGACTGTGGCGGTCCGCCGGGATGTCGCCCTTCTCACCGGCAGAACTGTGCTCTTCTTCGGCGACGCTTTTGTCCTCGGCGACGCTTTTATCTTCGGTGGTGATACTTTTATCCTCTGGTGCGGCGCTGCGTCCCTCGGAGGCGGCGCTGTGCTCCTCCCCGGCCCTGTCCTCGCGGGAGGTGCTGCCGTCCTCCTGGCTCTCGGAGGACGCCGTGGACAGGTCCTCAGTGATGGACGAGTCCCCGGACGTGTCCTGGTCAGACGAGGTCGTCTTGGTCTCTGATGAGGATGACGTCTCCGTCGTGCGCGTCCGCTTGGACTCGGAGGTGTCCGGACTGGTTTTGTCCTCTTCGGTTTCCTCTCGTTCTGATTTCTCCGACTTCTCTGCCGGTTCGGCCTGTGCTATCTTCACGTCTTCCTTCAGTCGGGCGCGGGATTTACCAATAATCTCCTCCAGTAGCGCGTCAGCCTTGGCTTCATCCTGCTCTCCCGCCGCGGCTGTGGCAGGCTCTCCCGGCTGGTTCGCCGCTGCGGCGCCCCCGGTGGACTCCTCCAGCACAATGAACGTCTTGTCGGGCCTGGCGGGCGACAGGGACGGCCGCCAGCCGCGGCTCTGGAACGACTCGTCCAACAGCGAGCGCAGCAGCTGGTCCGTGATGGAGGTGGCCAGCCGCTCGCGCTGTTCGTCCGAGAGGCGCGCGCGGCCGACCGGCTCCGGTCGCTCGGGCGCCGGCTGGGCGGCGGGCGGTGACGGCGGCCGAGCGGACACCGCCTTCGGTTCAGCCTCAGGTGTGAGACTGGGCTCAGCCGCCTCCTCTGCGATCGAAAGCGAGGTGTCGGTGGCCGCTGCGTCGCTGTCGTCCCGCTCTTCAGCAGCCGATTTGGCCTCGTCACCAGACGCGGGCTTTGGAGACGGACTGTGAGGAGGTTCGCGCTCACCCTCCCAGGATCTCTCCGCCGCCTCCACCGCTGTCTCTATCACCAGGGACGGCTTCAGGGACCGGTCCGCTCCGGACAGGGTTCCCTCCGACGCCGCCTCTGTCTCGGCTCGCTCAGTCACGGCCTCCGACGGTACGGACTCTGCCGAGCGGTCCGCTCCCGGAACCGAAGACTCGTCCTCGCTGGAAGTCGTCTCATGGCTTCTCGGCAGCTGCTGCTCAGTGGAGACCTTCGTCCCGGCCGGGCGCAGATCCA
This sequence comes from Amphibalanus amphitrite, assembly GCF_019059575.1. Classification (NCBI taxonomy): domain Eukaryota; kingdom Metazoa; phylum Arthropoda; class Thecostraca; order Balanomorpha; family Balanidae; genus Amphibalanus; species Amphibalanus amphitrite. The sequence continues at coordinate 71,586 of NW_024883283.1, forward strand.
GAGCAGGCAGACGACCGAGCAGCCCTGTGTCTTCGGTAGGGGATACACTCGTCGCCGGCTTCTCTTCCGCACCGGACTCGATTTCTACGCTACGATCAGTAGCTGCGGATGTAGATGACGAAGAGCTATGGTCCGCGGATCCAGCGGCGGAGGTCTCTGCTTCGCCGAGCACCGGTTTGGGTTCGGACCGCGGCTCGGAGCGAGACTCACTGACTGACTTGGTCTGTGCGTCTGACACCGACGTCCCGTCCGACTCCGACTCCGACTCAGTCTCGGGTTTCGACTCCTTTAACTCACGACTGACAGCAGCTTCCCGCTCGCTCTGTTCGGCGGCGATCGAGTCGGCCTTTCTGGGCGGCTCGGACGCCGAAGTGTCGCTCGTTGAGCTGTCTGGTCCGGCGGTCGGCTGCTCCGTGGTGACCGCGTCAGTTGAGACATCTCGCGCGGTCCGTACCGCCGCCGACACCGCCGAGCTCGTCTTCCTCGACGACGAGGAGGTGGAAGAAGGCGACGAAGAGGATGATGAAGACTTATCCGAGCTGCTCTCCTCTGCGGTTTTGCCTCCGGCCTTCAGCGGCGACAGGGAGCGCTCGCTGACTTCCTCCACCTCTGTTGGTACGTCCTGCGCCGTCCGTACCGTGGAGCTGGTCCGCGTTTCACTCGGACTCTCGGCCGTGGCGCTGGTCCGCGTCTCACTCTCTGTCTCGCTCTGAGCGGTCGGCGCGGCGGTGCTGATGGTCGTCTTGCTGGGACTTTCCGTCTCGAAGTCTGCTGTCGGCACTGAGGCGCTGACAGACGTCTTGCTCGCCTTCTCAGTGTCGACCTGGCCGCTCCGCACAGTCGAGGTCGCCGAGCTCCGGCCCTCAGTCTCTGCTCCCTCTGTGCGGACAGATGAGCCACTGGAGGCCTCCTCCGTCTCCACGCTCTCCGTGGCGACACTGACAGACGTTTTGGTCGGACTCTCTGTCTCAAACTCCTCGGTGGGTGCTGTGACATGGCTGACGGTCCGCGGCCGCTCCCAACTCGTCCCGCTCGTGCCCTCGTCGGTGACGACCGACACGCTGCCGTCGCTGCCGCTCCCCTCGGCCGGCTCGGCGCCCGCTGCCGCCTTGGCCGGGCTGTGCACGATCGTCTCCGTGCTCGAGTCGCGTGACACGCTGGCGCTCGTATCAGAGGACCCGCTGGCCGGCGCCGCCGGGCCCGGCCGGCCGGCTGAGCCCGGGGCCGGGGCCACCGCGGAGGCCCGGCCGGCCCGCCGCTCCGCCACGCGCGGCTGCTTGATGACGGGTCGGACGGGCCGCTCCTGCTCCAGCAGCTGGGTCTCCAGCTCCAGCTCCGCCCGGCGGATGCTGGCGTCATACGCCTGACGGAGAGAACACGGGCGTCACCGACGCCAGAGGAGGGATGCTCAATACTGACAGTCAGCAGAGGCTAAATGTAAAAAGACATAAAAATGAATGCACAAGTGCAGTAGGTAATTAGGGACAAACAACCTATCAAACCCTGGGTCCATTTACAGCTCAAACGGTGAACAGTCCAGATAACGCCAGCCGGTAAGATAGTCTCCCTGCGCTCGATGTCGTCTCTTACCTCGAGTTGTTTGCGCAGCGACTGCTCCTGCTGTCGCAGCTTCTCGCGGTGTTTCCGCCTCTGTTCGCGGCGCAGACGCTCCGCCTCGATCTTCCTGCGTTTGAGCTCCTCCTGCAGCGCGAATATGCGCCCCTCCACATCGCTCTGGTCCGAGCACGTATCTGTGGGAGCCGAGAGAGAGGGGTGAGAAGACAGCGTCGGATACGCAATGCCGGGGTCGAAAATGCAGCCTACGCCGAAATCAGAGCAGCCATGAATACACATTGCTAAAAGACACTCAACACCAAATTACAGCTCCAGCATTCCGTCTGCTCACCGTTCTGGCTGAAGCTGACGCTGTCGTCGGAGCCGCTCGAGTGTCGGCGCCGGGCGGCCTTCACGGCCGCGGCCGCCGGGCCCGACAAACGCGGGGAGAGCGGCGACTTGATGGGCACCACGCGGCCCCCGCCGGTCCCGGCGGGGGACGGGCCGGCCGCGCGGCCCGTGACCAGCGCCGGCTCTGAGGCTGAGCGGGAACGGATGGTGCGCGTACTGACTGAGGTACTGGTACCAGAGGGAGAGGTACTCGAGGTGGTGGTCGTACCGGAGGTCACCTCCCGGGTAGTGCCGGAGCCAGAGGTCACCTCCCGTGCGGAGGCGGAGGTCACCTCCCGTGTCGACACGGTAGTGACCTCGCGGGTCGACCTCGAGGTCGCCTCCTGTATGGAACTCCTGTCAACAGGACAAAAGGAAAGCTGTTAATACGCGACAGCGCCAACCTTTCAAGTCAAATCAACGAGACATTCGCTGTTTGGGACGTCGAGCAAGAACATCCATTCACGGCTGCTTTTTGATCGAGCTACGGGACTGAAACGGAATATCGTTCCTCACCGGTCATCGTTCAGCCTTTCCCCCACTGTCACTCACGCGGTGGGCACGGCCGAGTCAGACATGTCACTGGACCGGTCCGGCAGCTCCTCCGAGGCCTCCGAGACGCGCTCCGCCGTGGTGTCCGCCGTGGTGTCTGCTGTAGTGTCATTAGTAGTGTCCGCCGTGGTGTCGGCAGTGGTGTTCCGCGTCCTCCGGCTACTACCGCCAGACCGCTGAAAGGAGGGAAGGGGGAAACTCAGTCAGAGAAGAAGCGAACAATGAATGCACGAACAACTGCGTTATTTTGCTACTACGTGTTACACTGATAGTAGCATCCAACCAATTTAAATTAGGGCAGCCGAAGACTGACATCAAAGCCACCTACTACTCAGAGCACTAATGCAAATACAATCACAGGCGGCGCAGAGATCCCGCGTGTCCCCCTGTCGAGTCCCTGACCACTCACCTGGCTCTGGGAGGCGGTGGCGGTGGCGGTGGCGGTGGCGGTGCGTGCGGCCGACCGACCGCCCTCCTCCTGGGACTGGGAGGTGTCGGCACCGGTCCCCGCCGTCGGCCGGTCCGCCGGGACAGAGGAGGCGGCACCTGCGGGGCACAGACCGACGGGTGCGGGTCACACGATCACACCAGACAGTTACGAGCCACACAGACAGGTCAGGTTAGGTCAGTCATCGACCGGCAGTTAGGAAACACACAGATGTGGCATCGTTACACACCACGCGCAGAAAGGTCATTGCAGGCCAGTCTCCAGGTCGGAGCAGTTATAGGAAACCTGGCAGATATACGGTCTACAAATGGGTCCGTTAAATCGAGTCAGGCACTTTCATCCCGCTAACCGTACAAATCTTTCCATGGCGTCCTTTACAAACATACAGACTTTCCCAAACAGCTCTCCGGACAGGTCTACTCCCACAGACCTATAGCATCAGCTTTCTCCCGCTGCTGGGGCACCCACTGACCGTCTCCGGGCACGCCCCGGCGCAGTGCGCGCCGCTCCAGACTGCGCACGGCCCGCTCCTCATGTTCGAGCGCCGCCTGTCGCCGGAGCACCTCCTCCACGGCCCGGCGCCGCTCCAGCAGCTGACGCTCGCGCTCCGTCAGCTGACTACGAGGGGCGGGGGGGTCAGATCAACTGCGGGGGAGGGTGTCAGACGGTCAGATCACCGACGGACGGTATGGGGAGGTGATTCGTCTGTATCGGTAACTGATGAGCTAAAGGCTCGAGAACGGCAACCGACCACAACAGAAGTCACATTCACAGCACCCGCAGACCAACCCAGCACAGTAACTCCCTCCCTCCAAACCCAAGGCTATCCCCTGACTGTCTGTCACTGGCACTCTAGTTCTACGGTACTCCCATACCCCGCACCCCTTGACTCACTGCCAGTGTAAAACATTTCATCCCTCCAGACCCCTATCCCCTGACTTACTGTCAGTGTACAACATTCCCTCAGAACTCTAGTACCCCCGCCCCCTGACTCACTGTCGACTGCCCTCGAGTCGCCGCAGCGCCCGCAGCAGCCTCTGTTCCAGCGCCCCGGTCGGCGCGGAGCCACCGCCCTGTTCGGGCTCACTCAGAGACTGCCGGCCCTCGCTGGCTGTCACGGACGACTCCAGAGGAGGAGGCGGGGAGCCCGGACGGCCGGAGCGGGGTCGGGCAGACAGCGCCGCGGCACCCGCAGACGGCTGAGCGAGAGAGACCGGGGAGGGGAATGTTATATAGTGGCGGACTGGCGCCTGAGTGGTGAACAGGACAGACAGCAAAACAACGAAGTAGCCAAACATTTCCAGCAAATGATGCTTAGGGCGCAGGTAATGATAACTTATTGATTGACTGATGAAGTCTAGGGTTGTGTTCATGAACTAAGACACCAAAGCGAGTTAGTACGGCAATACGGTACCTGCGGCTGGGTGGTCCGCTCCGTACCGCCGCCCCGGTCCCGGCCGGTCAGCTGCGCGCGCGCCAGCTGCTCCTGCTGACTGGCAATCAGCTGACGGTCCTTGGCAGCCAGCTGCTCCCCCTCCTTCAGCCTGCCAAAGAGGTTGCAGAATCAACACCCATTCGCTGAAGCATAGAAATGCTAAACAACAGTCGACTCACCTTCTCAGGCACCAACATCCAGCGGCCCCGTGGTGTAACGGTTAGCACTCAGGACTCTGAATCCTGCGATCCGAGTTCAAATCTCGGCGGGACCTGACCTTTTCTGTTTCTTAGCGCTAACTGTGACGAGTTGCCATTCCCACTCACATTTTGACATCGTGTGATTACTCCCCCCAAAAAAACTAGTTCCTAACTGAAAATAATTAGCACTCAAAAGCTGAAGTACGCGCGCCGTGCGTCGGTGAACGGGAACCATGATATATTAGTCAACGACGAAAATCGAAATAAAAGACTGAAAATACTAGTAGTCGTATTCGTACACATTCTCAATTGCTCACCATTCGATTTCGGCCTTCCTCTGATTCAGCTTCATAATGAGCGCTCTCTGCTTCTTGCGAATGGCCGACACCTTCTCATCCTGACCGTCCTCCTTGCATTTCCTGCAACGGCCACGGTACATCAGGGATTCTGAGCAAAGCAGCCGTTGCCGCGTACAAAAGGAAACGATACAAGAGGATATGGGAGAAATAACGTTATTTTAACAAATTCTCCTAAAATTATATAGGGTAAGGGCGGGTAAGAGTACGCGGGCGATAAGAGTACGCATCAGCTGTTTCGGTTGCTTAGCAACGCGGGTTTGTCGAGTTCATGAAGTGACATGAAGCCGCCAGTGCGTGCATGTCACCAACGGAACGTGGGCGTTGAGCGGCGACGCTGTTGAGTTTAAGGCGATGAATATTATTTTCGAGCGTTATGATATTATTATGATATGGTACAATAATTTTGATACTTGGCAGTTGAGATAAGGTACATTTCCGTGATTGTTGTGGGAAACTTGTGAGGTTATCTGGGGAAATACTGTACAGTGCAATATTCTGTTTGCGAAGTTTTGCACAACGTTTCGGGGTTGTTTTGTGCGCGAATTGCATGTACGGTAAGAGGACGCACTGTTCAGGAGGGTAAGAGTACGCAGAATTATTACGAGCGAGCGAGCGCAGCGAGCGAAGTGAGTCTTTTCAATATAACGGAAAAATCTCAGTATGAGCGGCCCGGCCCGGCCCGGCCCAGCCCGGCCCGGCCCGGCCCGGCCCGGCCCGGCCCGGCCCGGCCCGGCCCGGCCCGGCCCGGCCTGTAACGCTTTTGAGAGGCTTATATCTCAGCAACCGCTGGACCGATTGGCCTGCGGTCTTTTTTGCTGGGTAGCCCCATCCCTTCTACCCCGTAATTGACTACTTTTGATACATCTCAGTGACCGCCGTGGCACGTGCCACGTGAAAAGTCAAGGGTGTTCAAGCAGTTTTGCAAAAGTAATGATTTTGAGAGGCCCATATCTCAGCAGCGGCTTGAGCGATTGTCTTGCGGTCATTTTTATAGGGTAGCTGCATCCCTTCTACCAAAGGTCGGATATTCTTGATCTATGTGAGTGACCCCCACTGCACGTGCAAAATACAACAATAAGAGGTGCTAAATTTGTTCCCATTTCAGTAACTCGGTAATTACTGGGGCGATTTTGCTGGAACTTGGCATACAGGTAGGCACCCACCAGGCAATGCATTCCCATGTGTTGCGGTTAGGGTGCTACTGCACGTGCGCACGTGCAGGGGGCGTTTCCAGATCTCGAGAACGGCTGGGCCGATTGCGCTCAAATTTGGTACACGGTTGGGGACCGGTTAGTAGGGTGCCGTGCAAAAGTCATTTTGGACCCCGTTTGCACGTGCGCACGTGCAGAATGCCGCTTCCAGATCTCAGGAACGGCTGGGCCGATTGCGTTCAAATTTGGTACATCGCTAGCGACCGGTTAGAAGGGTGCTTTGCACAAGCCCGTTGGAAGTACCCTCTCTCCCTTCTGCACGTGCAAAGCTTACTATCTCGCTCGCTCGTTCTTCGCCCAAAAGGCGTTTTACTGGTACAATAAATCGAATATACAGAAATATAGAATTATTAATCTATCGCTCAGTGACGTTTGTTTTGTAGGTAGGTATATCATCAATGGAGCACTGTGATGCAGATGCGTACCCGAAATTCTTCCAAATACGAGTTATTCTCCTTTTTGATTGTGCATTTTTTTAAGAAACGCACGACATGATTATTTCCTGATTTATAGACTTGAAATATTTATTTTATGTTTTTCTTTTTCGATACTAGAATTAACTTAGGTAAATGCCTTCTGAGTTTGAAGTTAAGCATTTGGACAGTGCAAGCTGCATAGGTGTGTGTTCATATGCTTGCGTACTCCACCCGCCTGGCGTGCGTACTCTTACACACCCCATATGGTAAGAGTACGCAAGTTAACGGTTCAGAAAATGTCAGTTTTAGACCACTTCCATTTACGCTGAAGGATCGTTGCCCCATGGGTTGATGGCTAATTCAATGAGCTTTAATATTCCCTATTTGCGATTTCTTTCCTTCAAATATTAAACAAATGAGAGCAAGAAATCCACTAAGTGCGTACTCTTATACGACTTCACCCTACAATCTTTTTCTCACATTATTTCAAATTTTCCAGCACATGGCAGAAAAGTAATAAATCAACAAAAGAACACTGAGAAAGGGTCGTCGCGGTTGTTACGGCACCTTTTCTCCATCTCTAGGCGTTTGATCTGGGCCGTGGTGGAGTCGACCAGCTGTTTCTCCTGGACCCGCAGCAGCGTCATCCGGTGGTGGGAGTGACGCTCCTCCTCCTGCAGCTGCTGGCGCATCTACAGGGCCACAGAGAGGTCACAGAGGGGCCACAGAGAGGTCAGAGGTCACAGTGGGGTCACATAGGTCACAGCGTCATCCGGTGGTGGGAGTGACGCTCCTCCTCCTGCAGCTGCTGGCGCATCTACAGGGTCACAGAGAGGTCACAGGGGTCACAGTGGGGTCACAGAGGGGTCAGAGGTCACAACGGGGTCACATATAGTGCCGGGTCATAGGCCACATTATCTGTACGTCTTCCACTGATTCCACCAATCCAGTAACATAACGAGTTATCAGCAGCCAGTGGCGGGCGCATACGCCCAGTCTTCGACCGCGCTAGCCGGCCGCCCGTGCGTGCCGCCGTAACAAGGGTCAGTTTACGACGGCTTGTGTTGTTGCCCGGGCGGACTGGGGGAGGGGCGGGCGACAGGGTCGTATTCGCGAGCCGACGCGCCGCGGTGTCGTATTCTAATTGGACAGTCGGCCGACGGTGTATCATTGGAGAACGGACCGGCGCTCGGCGCGGCGGTGTCGTATTGAGAGTCGGAGCCGGGGCGGTGTCGTATTCGCGCCGAGGGGAGGGGAGACAGCGCGGTGCCCAGCCCACCGATGGCACGGGGAGGACCGTCGCGACAGTCGGTGGTGTAGCGACAGCTGCGCCACCTCGCTTGCTCAGTCTGCCCCTGGCGGCAGACCGCGAAGCTCTACTTGCGCCGCTACACACAGATGTCACTTTTACTTTCACCGTTACTACCAATGTTCTCCGTGGCTCAACAATGTAAAGCCAAACTGTTCAGTTCCGTTGTTCAACTGGTCTCTTTGATCGACACGAGCCTCACTCGTTTAAATATACGCCTATACCTCCTACGGCGCGGTTTAGCCCTACGGGCACCACTGGGACGGGCCAGCGTCCACCTTGAGGAGGGTATCGATCATAGGGGTGGAGGAGAGTGCACGGGGGACACGGCCCAACCGGCTGGGACATCTACCCAGTACGAGGGATGACAGTGGCGAATCCCGTTTGACTCTCCAAAGCCTCTCCCTCTCCGACTACGACATCTGAAGACTTCGCCGGCTCTCCGAGGGCACCACACCACAAATGGTGACCCCGACGTGATCCTACGAGATTCTGACAGCTCCGCCTCGGCAAGAATAGGTTCTACCCGAACCTGGCCTCCCATCGCCTCGGCAAGAATGGGCTCGTAATTGCCCGGCGGATTGACTGTGTGTGTGTGTGGCACTCGGGCCCGCGAGACCCGCCAGTGATTGCGCCGCGAGCGCACCAGTGACCGCACAGCGAGTGCGCTACAGTGACAGCGCAGCGAGCGCTCTGCGATTGCGCAGCGGGCGCCTCAGTGGTTGCACAGCGAGTGCACTCCAGTGACAGCGCAGCGAGCGCTCTGTGATTGCGCAGCGGGCGCCCCAGTGGCTGCACAGCGAGTGCGCGACGAGCGTTCACCTCCGCCACCATGCCCGACACTGCAGACTCGCGTCCGTCCGCAACGTTTCGCCTGCCCGCCTTCTCGCCGGAGGAAGCGGAACTCTGGCTGGTGCAGGTAGACTGCGCATTCGACGTCGCAAACATCACCGACAATGCGACCAAGTTTAAGCTGCTGGTAGCGAACCTACCGGTGCACGTAGCCTCCCAGGTACGTGACGTAGTGACGGCCACGCCGCCGTCCTTCACGGACCTGGTGACGGCGCTGCGGTCTCGGCTGGCGCAGTCTCGCGCGTCTCGCCTAGAGACCCTGCTCCGGGACCAGCAGTTAGGCGACCAGAAGCCCACCCAGCTGCTGCGTAACATGCAGCACATGCTGGGTAATTCAAGAGATGACACCGGCCTCCTGCGGACGCTCTTCCTCCAGCGCCTGCCGCAGACCACGCGCGCTGCCCTGGCCCTCCTGCCAGAATCGACCGGAATCGACGACCTCGCCAGCGCCGCAGACCGATTCCAGGAGGCGTCGCAAGGTGCCGTGGTGGCCGCCGCTGTGGCCCCGCCGGCCGCCGCTGTCGCTCCGCCGGCCAGCCACTCCTGTAACTGTCAGCAGTCGGCAGGGACGGATCTCACAGCTGCCGTGGCCGCTCTCACCGCGACCGTCGCGCGGATGGAGGCATCGTACAAGAGCCACCGCGCAGACGTTCGGCGACGCAGCAGGTCCCGCCCGGCACGCCGGCCAGCGACGCCCGGCACGGGCACGGCCCGCGCCGACACTCGGCAGCCGCCGGCAACGGACGGGCTGTGCTGGTATCACGAGCGGTTCGGCGCTGACGCCCACCAGTGCCGCCAGCCCTGCTCGTGGCAGGGAAACTAGCTCGCCTGTCTGCCCTCGCGCCAGCAAAGACGGGCGGCCCACCACTGGCGTCCGGCGTGACGCACCATATCGTCACGCGGGGCCCCCCTCGCGTCGGGCGCCCCCGCCGCCTGCCGCCGGACCGGCTCCGCTTCGCTCGACACGAGTTCGAAAAGATGGTGGAGATCGGCGTCGCTCGCCCATCCAAAAGCAGCTGGGCCTCGCCGCTGCACCTGGCGCCGAAACCAACACCCGGACAGTGGCGACCGTGCGGCGACTACCGCGCACTCAACAAAGTAACTGTGCCCGACCGGTACCCGATACCGTTTCTTCAGGATTTCGCCGCGAATCTGCATGGCTGCACGGTCTTTACGAAGATAGACCTCGTGCGCGCGTACCATCAGATTCCGGTTGAACCTGCCGACATTCCGAAGACGGCGATCGTGACGCCCTTCGGCCTCTTCGAGATGTGCCGCATGAGCTTCGGGCTCCGCAACGCCGGCCAAACATTCCAGCGCTTCATGGACGAGGTGATGCGCGGCCTGACGTGCTGCTACGTGTACCTCGACGACATCCTGGTCGCCAGCACGTCCCACGAGGAACACCGCCGCCACGTCCGCCAAGTCCTGGAGCGCCTGGACAGGTTCGGCATCACCGTCAACCCGGAGAAGTGCGTGTTCGGCGCCAGCCGAATCAAGTTCCTGGGCCACGACGTATCACCGGACGGCATCGCCCCTCTGCCGGAGAAGGTCTCTGCGGTGAAGGACTTTCCGCAGCCCGCCACGCAGCGCCAGCTACGCCGCTTCATCGGTATGGTAACCCACTACCATCGTTTCCTGCCGGGTGCCGCCAGCCTCCTATGTCCGCTGCACCGTCTCCTGGACCACAAGCGCAAACGCGCTGCACCGCTGGAGTGGACACCAGACGCAGAGAACGCCTTCCAGCGCGTCAAAATCGCCCTGTCACAGGCCACCCAGCTCGCGCACCCCACGCCCGGGGCCGCGCTGAGTCTGCAGGCTGACGCCTCGGACACCGGGGTCGGCGCCGTGCTACAGCAGCACATCGACGGAGCCTGGAGCCCGCTGGCATTCTTCTCCAGGACGCTGAAACCGCCGGAGACCCGCTACAGTGCGTTCGGCCGTGAGCTGCTGGCCGTGTACCTGGCGGTGAAACACTTCCGGCACTCTCTTGAAGGCCGCCCCTTCACCATCTTCACCGACCACAAGGCACTTGTGTCGGCCATCGGCTCCGGCTCTGTCAGCTACTCGCCCAGGGAGATCAGGCATCTCGACTTCATCTGCCAGTTCTCAACAGACGTCCGTCACGTGCCGGGCAGCGAGAACGTGGTGGCCGACGCACTGTCCCGGACTGTCAGCATGCTGAAGTCGCCGACGCCGCCGCTTCAGGACTTCGAGGCACTCGCGGCAGCACAGCAGGAAGACGGCGAGCTGAAGGCGTACCTCGACACGCCCCACAGCCTGCAGGTGCGCGCCGTACCGCTCGCTGGAGGGAGCTCGCTCCTCTGCGACGAGTCGACCGGCTCACCGCGACCGCTCATCCCAACTGCCCTCCGACGGCACTACTTCCAGCTGCTGCACGGTCTGTCGCACCCCGGCGCCCGCGCGACACAGCAGCTCATCTCCAGCCGTTTCGTCTGGCCGGGACTGAGCAAGGACGTGCGCGACTGGACCCGCAGCTGTGTCGCCTGTCAGCGCTCCAAGGTCCACCGGCACACCCGCGCTCCGGTAGCAACATGGACGCCTCCCTCCGGTCGCTTCGAGGAAATTCACATCGACCTGGTAGGCCCGCTGCCGCCCAGCGAAGGTCAGACCTTCCTCCTCACCTGCGTGGACCGTTTCACCCGCTGGGTGGAGGCTATCCCTCTCCCTGACATCAAGACGCCCACCGTCGCCAATGCATTCGTGTCCGGCTGGATCGCACGCTTCGGCGTGCCGACACGTGTCACCACCGACAGAGGTTCGCAGTTCGAGTCGCACCTCTGGCAAGAACTGTCTGCCATCCTCGGCTGCACCCGCCACCGGACCACCAGCTACCACCCGCAAGCAAACGGACTCGTCGAGCGGGTGCATCGCCAGCTGAAGGCAGCCCTCCGGGCCCACGGGAACGAACGCTGGACCCGCTCGCTCCCGCTGGTGTTACTCGGCGTCCGTTCAGCCGTCAAGACGGACCTGGACTGCACAGCCGCGGAACTGGTGTACGGCCAGCCACTCCGCCTGCCGGCCGAGTTCCTCGGCGACGCGCCGACCGCCGCCGTCACGGACCCAGCCTCGTACGCCACTGAGCTCCGCCGCTACATGCGGGACCTGACGCCAGTGGTGCCGCGCGCCTCGGCCACTCACCGGCCGAGCTTCGTGCCGCAGACACTCCGGGACGCGTCTCATGTGTTCGTTCGACGAGAGGCGCGACCCTCGCTGGCGTGCCCGTACGACGGGCCGTACCGAGTGCAGCAGTGCGGTGACAAAACTGTGCGCATCTTGCGAAACGGCCGCGAGGAAACAGTGTCCATCGACCGCGTCAAGCCGGCCTTCGTAGAGCCGCCTGACGCCCCGGCCGCGGCGGCCGACTGCGGCCCCGTCAGCCGACCTTCGAACTCGGCGGTGCCGGCCGCTGGGCCGCGGCTCCTCCTGCCGCCACTTCGCCCTGAGCCGCCACCGCCGCCGCCCCCGCCGCCGCCCCCGCCGCCACCGCTACGACCGTGTCTCCGCACGACACGATCCGGCCGTGTTGTGCGCCCACCAGCGCGTTTTCTCCACGTCGCGTTCCACAGCGACGTGTCTGGGGGGAGGGTGGTGTAGCGACAGCTGCGCCACCTCGCTTGCTCAGTCTGCCCCTGGCGGCAGACCGCGAAGCTCTACTTGCGCCGCTACACACAGATGTCACTTTTACTTTCACCGTTACTACCAATGTTCTCCGTGGCTCAACAATGTAAAGCCAAACTGTTCAGTTCCGTTGTTCAACTGGTCTCTTTGATCGACACGAGCCTCACTCGTTTAAATATACGCCTATACCTCCTACGGCGCGGTTTAGCCCTACGGGCACCACTGGGACGGGCCAGCGTCCACCTTGAGGAGGGTATCGATCATAGGGGTGGAGGAGAGTGCACGGGGGACACGGCCCAACCGGCTGGGACATCTACCCAGTACGAGGGATGACAGTGGCGAATCCCGTTTGACTCTCCAAAGCCTCTCCCTCTCCGACTACGACATCTGAAGACTTCGCCGGCTCTCCGAGGGCACCACACCACAGTGGTGACAGAGCGGGAAGGGAGGGTGTGCACTGTGCGTCCTCCATTCAGTTGGAGCTGTGCTCATATGGTGTCCATCAGTGCGGTCTGTGTGTTCGTATAAGCATCAGTCGCAGTGGTGATACATCGGAGATAGGCGTGCAGATCACGGCGAAACATGGACAACAGTGCCCGACTGGTGAGTACCTATGTACAGTGGATCTCATGCATGACACACAGTGAAATGAGGACGGAAGCATGGTTACAGCCAAACTAACGCCAGACATTTGACATCTAAACTAAAGTAGAATAAGAAAACACCCAAGTGGAGTACCCTGACTCACACACACTCTATAAGTTATCGTATTTCAAGACAAGAGCCCACCACAGACCTCTCGTTCTCCCGCGGCTCACTTACGATATCCAGTGTGAACTGAGTGGCGTCGGGCAGAACGGAGCGCGCCAGGCTGCTCAGACTCTTGGAGGAGCGGAGTGACGCCCGCAGCGAGGCGGTCGAGTCGCTGGCCAGAAGACGAGACTCGGACAGACTGGCTGAAGAGGGAGGGAAGGTACAGTGTCAAACCGCTACTGGGGTTACAGTGATCGGTGGACGCAGATGGGTTTGAAGCATATGTTTACGTTCGAACACAAATGCAGTCCGTGTGTCGAGCCTACGATTATGATCTGACGAATAGTTTACAGTGGATGCATCACACCGCTGAGAAATATCACACGAGTGTGCAAATCTCCAGTGTGTTACCGAAGTCTTACCTTTGGCCGCCTTCTGCCTGGCCGTGGTCCTGGGCGGCCGCCTGGCGCCGCCCTCGGCCGCCGCGCCGCCCCCGCCCGACCGTTCCGAGGCGGCCGAGCGTGCCGAGTCCTCCGCCCCCGTCCTCCCGGAGGACGCAGCTGAGGAGGACCCGGAGGACCGGCGGCCGGCCTCGCTGTTCTCCGTCACCGTGTTGGCCGCGGAGGCGGCGCTCGTCTCGGTCGTCCCGCTCTCCTCTGTGGAGATACTGGTTTCCGTGGGGACACTCCGCTCCGCCCCGGCGCTGGTATCCGCTGCTGTGCTGGGCTCAGTGGCCGCGCTGGTGTCCGGTGCCGTGCTGGGCTCAGTCGCCGCGCTGGAATCAGGCTCCTCGGTGGAGACGGAACGGGCCGCCTCACTGCGGCCGGTAGCAGGCTGAGAGTCGGCCCCGGGTGCTGTCCGCGTCGAGCTGGCCGCCGAGTTCCGCGCGGAACTAGCCACTGAGCTCTGAGCGGAACTAGTCGCCGAGTTCCGAGCGGAGCTGGCTGCTGAGTGTTGAGAAGAACTAGTCGCTGAGCTCTGAGCGGAGGTGGCTGCTGATGGTTGAGAGGAGGTGGTCGCTGATGACTGAGCGGAGTCAGCCGCTGACGATACCGGAGGAGACGGGGGCCGCTTCGGCGCCGGCCGAGGACGCCTCAGCTGAAACAGGCAACGGGGACATCATCAGTGAAAAGTGAATGTCGAGCATATAGACATATATACATACATATAAGGTCCCGCGTCTCCAACGGACGAACTGTCAAAGGCGTCTGTCACACGAAACTTCGGTGAATGTAACCGAGTGGGGCGCAGACTGTGAAAATGGAAAAGTTTCGATCCTGCCAGGATTCGAACCTGGAATCTTCTGATCCGTAGTCAGACGCGTTATCCATTGCGCCAAAGCTGGGGAACATTAGTGTTGCCAGCGGGGGAACTCCAAACGGGAAGAGGGAAGGAGAAAGAAAAGATTTTGTAATACATTTCGGTCCAATGTAAGGCACTCATTCTCAACTACGAGCATCCAAGAGCTCACTGAGTCAATATCGTCGCCCTCCCTTAATTCCGTCGGGAGATATTCCACGCGAAAGCTATGGTTCCTTTCTTGTGATCGGGAGGTATCAATTGAAGTCTTTGATGATAGTTTCCTATGCTGGGGAATGGGCGTTGCAGTCTCTCCCTCGACCAATCAGAGGGCGGAACCGATCGATGATCTACCGGTTCCGAGTCTGGTGGAGCAGTGGACCTCTTATGAGCTTTAGCAAAAGGTGCTGGAGATGCCGGAGATGCGTATGCTCTACTGAAGCAAGATTCAGTCGTATCGGTAGAATGCATCCCGGAGCCAGCAAATGTAAACAAACGTTGGACAAAGCACGTGAGTCTGGCGAACATACAGCGCCAAGTGTAGGTTATTAATTTTTTTACATTAATGGCATGCATGGGCAGTGTTATGCTGAATATATTTATGTTGAAAGTCTTGAAAGTGGGTAGAGAAGAAGGTACCTTGTCAGTATCGATTTCTGTTTCAGTTTTGCATCGACATTGTTAGAGGTTCCAACGTATTTGATTGGTATCACCGGAGTTGTCATAATGATAAGGTTTGCATGGAGGATGTCAAATAAAAGGACATTACATTTTAGTCAAAATAAATGCATTGTTCATAGGTTTTTTTAAGTATGATTTAATTTTATTGAGAGCAAGCATTTTTGAAATAATTACACTGTTTAAGCTTAAAACAGTAGACGCCTAAAACATGGAAATTTTATATGAAGGCCCTCTGAAGCACCGTACTACTGTTGACAGAAAACAATGGGGAAAAGTCACAAAGCCTTTGGACAAGCCATCTGGGCCCAGCGCCTGAAAAAATTCGCACAACAAAAATGCTGGACGCCGGACATGGGCAGCAGGCCCGGTCTGAGACAGCCGAGGGCTGTCCTTGACCTGTATAACAAGGTGAGTTGGAGACATATGGAGCTTAGATCGCCTACCATCAATTGTTAACTTTCCGAAAAATCTACATTTTCTTAGTCTCTTATCTTAGTCTTCTTAGTCAGAGGTATACAGAGGTCTATGGTAATTGGTATGTATTATCATTAACATAATATATGATTGTATTTGTGTTTCAGGTCCAAAGATGCCCACGGCAGTGCGGCAGCCAGCAGCCGCTGACCTTCCGGGGGGTGGCTGCGCTGCAAAGAGGCTGTAACTGTGGACTGCACAGTGTAAGAGCAGACAATTCATGGAGAACTTCTTGATGCCTAGTTCCCATATACTTGTGGTTTTAAATGACTTCTTTTTGGTACAGGGATGCAAACATACACCATAGAGTATGAGAAAGCCCTTATGAACTCATGTTCACATGTGTTTGATTAAATTATTTTTTTTAAAGAGAATCCTGCTCAATACGCATACCATAACAGTGCACCATTTTTCAGTGAGTAACTAGGTCTCATTCTTTTTCAGAGCCCCAGTCATCATGCACCATTCTTGCATCCTCACTAGAATGTCAGCTGTGGCTGGGTGGTCCTATTTGATGCTTCTAATCACTATTTCTGACTAATTTATTTGCTTGGTGTTGGACATGTCGCTGTTTTGCTGTTTTTTTTTTGGGGGGGGGTGGTGGATGGCTTGGACAATAGCACAGTATAGTATTTTGAGTACATCTGTGGTGTCCTGGGCTGAGAGTTGTACCTATTACTTGTAAAGGTGTGCTGTGTTGTTGCACAGGTCCCCAGGCTTAGTGCTGGTGCTTGCGAGCTAACACAACAGTGCAATGGTGTGGTGGCTGGTTAACTTATGTTCACAAGTTTGTTTTATCCCATTTATTGTTAACCTCACTGCTTTTCATGACATTTTTCTTTCCTTGGTTTTGCAAATGCTTTGCTTGGGCTGCATACTTAGAGCATGATGGTCATGATGGTGGCTGAATTCAGTACGCTGAGCTGCATCCAACCCATGCTCTAGGACCCCCATGACAGGGCTGGGATCCAGCGGATCCGGCAATATGTTGAGTCCGGCCGTCTGGCGGAGCTGAGGCAGCGCCCCAACATCCAGCCCAATCTGCAGCTTGAGCGGCATGCTGCAGGCCAGGTAATTATAAACATAATATGTCATTGCCACCCAAACTGGCTGTTCACTTGTGTTGTTTGCTCTTAGAGTACCTCATTGTGTGGGCATTTCTTGTTCTTTGCTGCCAAAACATGATTACGGAGCGAGCGAAGCGAGCGGAGTCTTTCGTAGATTAACCCGCGCCCTGCTGGGGGGGGTGTTTGAACACCCCCCCCTTGTGGTTTTTCGCGAATATCTCAAAAACGGCGGCGCGGAGCGCCGCCGTTTTTGGTACACCTTATCATACATCAATTCTACACATGTTGTGAAAATTTCAGACCAAGGTCATTCAAGGTCAGGTCACCAGGTCACTTGAAGTGACCTCACCTCATAAAAACTTTCAATGTCTGTCATAGCTACACCGAGTGACCGATCGCTTTGAAACTTTCAGCGATTGCTAAGAGCAATAGCATGTACAAAATGTATATCTCAGAATTTTGATATCGATGACCTAAGGTCAGGTCAATTTTGCGACCTCCCCATTATAAGTCAATGGGAGAAAATTGAAATGCGCCTCTTTTGGATGAAAGACATTATTAACACTCCCAAACACCGAATTACAAATGGTTTAGACACACTGAACTTGAAAATGGTGTCCGTGACCCTTGTTTATGCCCTGAGGTCATCTTAGGTCACGAATGGTATCTAACAGTTTTTCGCAAATAACTTTTGATAGAGGCATGCTAGAGCGATGAAAACGCCTTAGATGTGTTCAGCTCGACGATACGGATCGACTGATATGCAACATGACCCTTTCCGGTCAGGTCATGACCTTGACCTGAGGTCAAATTTTCAAGTTGACCTTTCAAGGTCAAGTCATAGTTCATTCGATGCGTCTTGACGAGAGGAACACGATGCCGGTGAAAGTAAGCTCATACAAGGCTTGGGTCAAAAGTTATTGCAGAAAAACTGTTTTCGAAAAAATCGGCTATTTTTGCAGTTTTTGCCCCCTGCAGGCAAAACCGTTGACGTTAGGTCAAATCTGAGAGAATTACTCAGAAAGGGCGTTAATAGGGCTATCGAATGCGCTTTTCCGCGGCGCTGTAGCTCTATTGGTTCCCGAGTTATGCGTTGGCTTCTTGGAAATTTTCGACATTCGACCTGGAAATCGGCGAAATTTTGCCTTCAATGACCTCTGGTGACCTGACCTTTGACCTGACCAAAAAATTGACCGAAGTGATTTCGTCATTATTTTTTACGCTCTTTCGAACGCCGCCTTCCGCGTATCGCTACGTGGCTCAGGAGCCGAGTTACAAGGGGGGGTGTTCAAACACCCCCCCCCCCAGCAGGGCGTGGAAATCCAAGACCCCCAGCAGGGCGCGGGTTAACGGAAATTTCTGGGTATGAGCGGCCGGCCGGCCGGCCGTGCGGACGCTTTTGCGAGGCTTATATCTCAGCAACCACTTGACCGATTTACCTGCGGTAATTTTTGTAGGGTAGCTTCATTCGTTCTTCCAAGCAGACATGGGCATGGATCCCAGACAACCAATCACGAAAATCGAGATGGTCATTAGATGCATGTGGATGATCCCTTATGTAGGTGCCACGTGCAAAAAGAAGAGGTGTCAGTTTTGTAATAGTTGCAATACCGTAGCTTCGTGCAACTTTGGCCCACTTTTTTCGTTGAGCCTCAATAATTAAGTCATCTTTTATGTACAATGTTAAGCAACATGGTCTGGATAGAGGTCACCCCTTTTCCAGGCATGGGCCAAAGTTGCCCTTGGTGGCCAAAGTTGCACGAAACTACGGTATCTCGGTAACTACTCGGCCGATTGCGCTAAAAGTTGGCATGTAGGTAGGCACCCACTATGCAATGCATATCCATGTGCCAGAGTTGGGGTGCTGCTGCACGTGCGCACGTGCAGGGGTCGATTCCAGATCTCGAGAATGGCTGGACCGATGGCGCTCAAATTTGGTACGTGGTTAGGGACCGGTTAGTAGGGTGCCGTGCAAAAGTCAGTTGGGACCCATTTTGCACGTGCGCACGTGCAGGGTGCCGCTTCCAGATCTCGAGAACGGCTGGGCCGATTGTGCTCAAATTTGGCACATCGCTAGAGACCGGTTAGTAGGGTGCCGTGCACAACTCAGTTGGAGGTACCCCCTCGCAATTTCGCACGTGCAAGGCTCACCCTCTCGCTCGCTCCGTTAGTCGCCCCAA
Source organism: Amphibalanus amphitrite (assembly GCF_019059575.1). Taxonomy (NCBI): domain Eukaryota; kingdom Metazoa; phylum Arthropoda; class Thecostraca; order Balanomorpha; family Balanidae; genus Amphibalanus; species Amphibalanus amphitrite. The sequence goes on from NW_024883283.1 coordinate 90,408, forward strand.
AAGGCGTTATACTGGTTATCTAATATCGCTTGGCAATGACACAATAGAAACCTGAAGGGTGGTCGAAAGCCTTCTGGAATAGGGTTAAGCTAAGCACTTTATCCTGTATCTCATTAATACTTAATTCTATTCTTTTCCAGGGACTACAGCCAGCGACCTCCACTTCCAGGCCTTCCTGATCGAGGGTCTGGTTAGATGGAACGCGGATCGTCACCTGGCGGCGATCGGACAGGACAGCGCCCGCGAGGTCCGGTGCTACGGACGAGTACAGGGTGCTACGACGGCCGGATACGGGCAGCCGTCAACGACCTGTCGCAGAGGGTGCTCAAGAGGGACCTAGTCACCAGAAGCGAGCCTCTTCGATACACGGGTAAAAAGTCGCATGCTACAGTCACACAAATTATACAGTACAAAAACTGCCAACTAATGCCAATGATCGAATGCAGTTAAGTCCGCTAGCCTCCATTGAATTTGAACTTATGAAAAGGTTGCCGCTGCCGCGACAACCGATCAGCTAAAATTATTTACTACCTAATACCTATATACATAAAACGAACTTACGTACCAAGACGTGTCAAGTTGTCACAAGTCGTGAAACATAATGTTTCACACATGCTTCTGTTTACATTCAGGTGAGCTCGTCGGGGTCGCCTACCTGTACGGGCAGACGGGCCGTAGGCTCGACGAGTACAGGGTGGGTGACCCCGACACGCAGCACGGCGAGGATGACGATGTTGGCGATGACCTCGACGAGGGATTCGAGGACGTCGAGGACATCTTCGTGACCGACGCGTACGATGGTCTCGAAATGCCAGTAAGTTAATTAAAGAGTACCGGAGGGTGTGTCGACAGAGGTGTTTTTCTCACAGATTCGCGTTAGACAAAGATATAAAGTGGCGCGAGCATGCCAAAACACTAGCCCTGCAGTTGGTTTTGCGTAATAGTGCGATTTGACGAGGCTCGTGCGGGTCGAAGTTACAGCGAAAAAGTCGCAGTCGACGGTGCTGCCACCTACATTGCCAATAACCGACACTATCATATCGTGATAATTGGGGTAGTTTCAAATGAGAAATGACTTCTATTTTTGTTCAAACTGCTTGAGAAGAAATGAAACAATTCGGAAACATACATTTTTCCCAAATATCGCGTTCCATTTTTTCCTGTTGAGTTGTTAGGAAAGTGGTAAATTTCAAGGTTGACGGCTAAAAAACGAAGCAGGAGGAACAGAGCAGGAATCACGAAGACGTGTGCCGCGCCGATGCTGTAGCCTGTAGATAAGGGGTGAGCAACAGAACCAGCATCCCTAACGATTTTGATTAGTGATAGATATTTTTCTCTAAATGAAAGACTATTAGTAACTCAGGCAAGCCCTCTAATATAGGTATCGACAGGGTTGCGGGTAAAAGGTACAATCGATGGCACATTACAATTATTCTGAGTTGGGAAACAACACTCTTCAGATACCTACCATCAACAACCTCACTATCTCCTATATGGGAGCTATATCATCTGATTCCAGCGCCCTGAAAACAAACAGGTTATCACCAAATATCTCTGTATTAGCGCCTACCGATATATGCTGAATGACGCTATCAATACCCGACATTTGTAAAAGGTGATTCGCCACACAGACCGCCGGCGTCTGAGGGGTTGAATCAGTGAGCCAGATTGCCAGCGACTCACCGCTGAACTACCGGGCATAACAAAACGGACGATGCGACATGACTCAGAGATCATCACAGACGCGACGGTAAGCCGCCAACAGCTCCTCTGATGTATGCTTTAAAAATGTTGGCCAAAATTTAAGATCGATGTAATCTAGTGCTAATATTTGGGTTTTCGGTTTTCTAATTCCCTCTATTTCGCGTATTGCTTGAAAATAGCTAGAAGGTTTCTTTTCACCGATAGCAAGTGATTTTAGTTCAAAAGATTGGTGGTGCTGCTACTGGCAACATTATTGGCGCAATATAACCGTTCTTTAGTCACCGTGTCAATAATATTGACACAGTGAATGACCACCGACTCTCACTGAATGTGTCTTCCTGTTCCGCAGGAAGCTGAGCTGTGACTGACTGGCCATTGCGTGTCATCAGTTCGGCCAGTAGCGGCGGAATACCTTCAATTAAGGGGGGCACTGCCGACTTTTGGTCCCATATTCTTTCTATGCAACGCCCATAGGGCTAATGTTAAAATGCCAAAATCAAAGGGGGCACGGTGCCGCGGTGCCCTCCCCGTTCCGTCGCCTATGAGTTCGGCTTGACAAGGGAACCGCGAGGTGGCAGATAGCGATATTACGTATCTGAACGAGGGTTCCGCACGAGATCAGATGACCTTCGGTTACATTTGTCGTTGCGTCTGTGATGATCTCTGAGTCATGTCGCATCGTCCGTTTTGTTATGCCCGGTAGTTCAGCGGTGAGTCGCTGGCAATCTGGCTCACTGATTCAACCCCTCAGACGCCGGCGGTCTGTGTGGCGATTGGCGAATCACCTTTTACAAATGTCGGGTATTGATAGCGTCATTCAGCATATGTCGGTAGGCGCTAATACAGAGATTTTTGGTGATAACCTGTTTGTTTTCAGGGCGCTGGAATCAGATGATATAGCTCCCATATAGGAGATAGTGAGGTTGTTGATGGTAGGTATCTGAAGAGTGTTGTTTCCCAACTCAGAATAATTGTATTGTGCCATCGATTGTACCTTTTACCGCAACCCTGTTGATACCTATATTAGAAGGCTTGCCTGAGTTACTAATAGTCTTTCATTTAGAGAAAAATACCTATCACTAATCAAAATCGTTAGGTATGCTGGTTCTGTTGCTCACCCCTTATCTACAGGCTACAACATCGGCGCGGCACACGTCTTGGTGATTCCTGCTCTGTTCCTCCTGTTTCGTTTTTTAGCCGTCAACCTTGAAATTTACCACTTTCCTAACAACTCAACAAGAAAAAATGGAACGCGATATTTGGGAAAAATGTATGTTTCCGAATTGTTTTATTTCTTCTCAAGCAGTTTGAACAAAAATAGAAGTCATTTCTCATTTGAAACTACCCCAATTATCACGATATGATAGTGCCCGTTATTGGCAATGTAGGTGACAGCACCGTCCACTGCGACTTTTTCGCTGTAACTTCGACCTGCCCGAGCCTCGTCAAATCGCATTTTTACGCAAAACCAACTGCAGGGCTAGTGTTTTGGCATGCTCGCGCCACTTTTTATCTTTGTCTAACGCGAATCTGCGACTATCGACACACCCACTACCCAAAACATAACAATATGATTAAAAATTAAAGCTAAAAATGCAACTACTTCAATTTTGCGATATACTGCACCCTTTGATGGATGTTATTTACCCTATTACTTTCTGCATCCCAAATGAAGCAAGCATATAACTTATTTCATAGGTGTACAGGTAACTTAGGATCGCGAAACATACTGAGCTCATGACTACATCGCTTGTGTTTCAGCTTCAGACGCCTCTCCCGGCCGCTCCCGTCGGAGTCCCCAGCCTCGCCGCCGCCGGACCTCAGGGACCCGCTACCGCCCGAGTCCCCAGCTCCGCCGACGCTGGGCCTCAGAGTCCCGCCGACGCTGGGCCTCAGAATCCCGCCGCCGGACCTCAGAGTCCCGCCGCCGCTGCAGCTCCGGGCTCCGCCGCCGCTGCAGCCGCAGCCGCCGTCGCTGGAGCTCCGGGCCCGGCCGCCGCTGCAGCTCCGGGGCCCGCTGCTGCTGCAGCCGCCGCAGCTGCACCTTCAGGACCGGGCTCCGCTGCCGCTGCAGCCCCGCGGCCTGCTGCCGCTGCAGCCCCGCGGCCTGCTGCCGCTGCAGCCCCGCGGCCTGCTGCCGCTGCAGCCCCGCGGCCTGCTGCCGCTGCAGCTCCGGGGCCCGCTGCCGCTGCGGCTCGGGGGCCCGCTGCTGCTGCAGCCGCCACAGCTGCTGCTCCGGGGCCCGCTGCAGCCGCAGCCGCCGCAGCTGCAGCCTCGTGGCCCGCCGCCGCTAGAGCTCACAACCTCTCACGGGTAGGTAGTCAGCCTCGTTTGATCTAAGGACGGGACTTCTCAGTCATTCAGACCGTTTTGAGTCCAATCAAATAAAACCATTAAGCTCCCCAGGATTGGAAGTGATCACCTGCGACCTCAAAAGTTTCCATAGTTACACTTCCAGTAGCGATATGCAAATCAGCGTTAATTCAGACAGCTAATTGCTCGCTTACATAGTCCCGTGTGTTCCACCTCAAACGGATGAATGGTCCATCAGTTAGCTATACACCGGGCGCAAGCACATATTAATCATGCCAATCACCCTGAGCGCTAAATTCGCCCGTTCTACTTTCAGCATGGTAACCAGCCTCCACCGGCTCCTCCTGCCGTCGACGCTGCCAGCTGGTCACCAGCTGACGCACAGCCGGACCTGGAGGGACGCAGCTCACCCGGCCCTGGTGCAGTAGTGGCCGCCGCTCAGTCGCCCGCCATCCCACTGACGCCAGACTGGGCAGCCGAGGGTCTTCCGGAGGTGCGGCTGCTTCGAGTTGCTTCGACCTTTCTGTTTCACTCGGGATCTTTTTTTCTTCTTAATTATGAAATTAGGTATCTCGGCTGACACGAGTGTAAATGCACCCCGGCCCGGTCACACCAGTCTGCTATAAAAGGATAAATCGTCTGTTCTCAGCACGGCGTTCAGCTGCTGTCGGCTCCTCCGACTACCGCCGGAGCCCCTGGCCCGGTCCCTGCCGGCGTCCCGGGCACAGCCACCGCGCCACCCACCGTCGCTGGCTCCGCCACCACCTCAAGTTTCGGGAACCCCGACCCGGCTCGCCAGGTATGTTGTAACTTGTCTCACAATCAAATTGCTTTAACTGTAAGTGCGCAAAATGCATGTTCTGATGTGTTCATGAAGGTGACATGCTCTTGTCAGACACCCTCGTTTTCCATGTATGTTTTAAGGACGTGACCGGCCCCGACCACCAGCCGGGGTACGCCGAGTGCCACCGCCTGGCGCAGGTGCTCGTCGGCCTAGACTGCTCGCGGGGGTATGTCGCCGACGAAGAGGCCGAGTCCATCGTCCACCTGTGGCACCAGCTCTCCGCCGGCGACAGAGCCAAGGTGGCGGCCTCCCCGCGGTACCAGCACCGGCTGACGACCGGCCGGTTTAAACAGCCGAAGACCAGTCGGCTGTCTGGTGTCGTGCCGGGCGTGGACAGCGCACGGAGGTAAGGATCCCGCATTTTAAAATAGGACTATCATTGTAAGCGTTGTTCTCAAATGAAACACCATCGGGCAGAATAATTGGGGTTTGCACGCATATTATTGGAACTATTAAATTATGTCATATTTATTAAAAGGCAATAAAAGTGAGATATTGTCCATGCTGGTAGGATTTTGTACGCATGTTAGTCACAACCTGGACATGCTGATGTGATGAAAAAGAAATACGAAACGCGTCCACGTCATCACATAATTTAATTATTGATTTTCACGAAACACAACTTGCATACTGCTTGCCAGAGACCTTCAATTTGGAAGGTATGTCCAACGTGTGCTCCGTAGAATTTCGTAGAACACATGTGAAAGTGAACTTAATGATGGATTTCTATTTGACAGAGTCTCACTCAAGCGAGGAGCGGTTCCCGCGCAACGACCCGACTTGAACCGGCTCGCTGAGACGGTCGTCCGCCTGCTCTGCGAGCGGTACCGAAACCCCAGGCGCAGCGGAGGGTCGGTCCAGTCGCGCTGGGCGCAGATCCTGGCCCACCACTCCAGCCTGCGGGACATTCTCCTCAAATGTCCCGCAATCACCCAGCGGACTGGAGTCAACCTGGCGGCTCTGAACCAGCACACGCTCACGTCCTGGTGAGTTATATGTTCGCTCGATCCTGCAGATGCAGAGACTTGATAGAATGTCCAGTGTCCATCCTCTCATCAATAATGGTGTAAGATATGTTATAAAAATACTACCATCATATTCGCCCGTGTGCGGCTTTACTGCTGGGGGGGGGGGGGCGGGGGGGGGGCGGACCCGTTCATTACCTGATTTTGCTAAATTTATCAGCGAGTGTTAAAGCCAGAACAATACACGCATTCAGTGTTGTAACAATTACGTTTCACAATACTTCTGAGTATCAGAAAATTAAAATTGTTCGCACTGGGAAACCGGCGCGCATCTACCGCATGGTCTTCCTACTGAGGACGCCAATGCTGACGGGATACATCCAGACTCTGTCCCTAAATGCGCTGAACCGAGTTGGGATGAGGCGGTGGGATGCAAGTCGACATCCTGAGAGATCGGAGCGTCAAAAGAGGAGCTCTGGAATACAAGGACCCCAACGAACATTTCAATCAACAGTATAAAGTAAACCCCTCAATTTTTGTTTTTGTTTCGCCGCCAGGTTCAACGAGCACCAGAAGGAGACGGAGCGGAGAGCTCTTCTCCAGGGCGTGCAGCTGCCGCCAGCCCGTCCGATCGCCGCAGTCGCCCTGCCAGCACCGGCGCCGCGGCTGATGCAGGTGCAGGTGGTGCGGGTGGACTGCCGCCGCCCACCGCACCACTTCGTCCTGCCTGCCGACACGGTCGGACAGGCGCAGACCCGCCGTCGCCCGGCCGAGGACACCGGCCACGACACCGCCGCCAAGAGGCCCTACACGCGCCGGCAGCCCACCAACACCTGCGGCCAGTGCAAAGGCGCTCTGACGGCGGACACGGGGCACAGACGGGGGAAGGGCGGCCCAAGCCGAAACAAGGTTTTCTGTCCCGTTGCCAACCCTGATCTAACATACGATCAGTGGTTGGCAAAGTTCAAGTGAGAAGTATGTCTTGTACCTATGTATGTATGTCTTGTCTATGTTTTGTGTCCTGTATGCCTGGCAAGTCCAACGCCAGACACCGGCGGAACTGCTTCAGGGCCGCTCTCTCCGGCCGCAGCTCAGGCGCTGCGCCCCCCCCCCCCCATGATCGCCGCTGGCGCCACCTTTCGGCGCCCCGCCGCCGTCGATGGGGAGAAAAATAAACCAGATCTGACTTCGGATGCCGTCATGGTGTTTGTGTGGCGTAGAACAACGACGATAATAGCGAGTTAAAACCGCCTGACACTGTTTCAGGGTTTGGCGTTTTTGTTCGTGAATGTTTGCCTGTTCCTTTGATACTTAGGTTTACGATTCCCTTCCTTCGTTTGTTTGTTTGGTCGTTAAACATTAAATATACCAGTGTATAATGCAGGCGTACTTCGTCCGGGTGAGGCATCGTAGTCCCTTCGTCCTCGCACCTAAGGTTCACGCTATTCAGGCATGCCAAAAACTTGACCTGTGTGTCTTCCAGGTAGGTATCACACATTCGTGCGCGGGTGGGTGCGTTGAATGCTAGTTAGATTATGCGACAGTGCAGCTAACAGCGACTTCGGACAGCTTCCACGGTCGCAGAACACGGCAGGCAAACTCACTTAAGGTACCGGCCATTCGCTCGAAGCCCGGGCGCCGTCGATTTTGTCGGATTCCACTGTATACCCAACGCATTTATCCTAAGCAATACAATTAATGGTGCACAGTAGCTGCAACACGGCATGGGTAGCTTTCATATTCTGTCAATTAACCCGCGCCGGGCCGGTGCTCCGCGACTTCCACGCCGGGCCGGGAGGGGGGGTCTGAACTCTGAACCCCCCCCCCCCCGTCTAACTCGGCTCCTGGGCCACGTAGCGAGACGCAGTAAGCGGCATTCGAAAGAACGCCAAAAATAACACTTCGGTCATTTTTAGATCAGGTCAAAGCTCGGGGCCCTGTTTCACCGGTGATAGCAGCACGCTGCTATCACACGTGTCAAATTGGGTTTCCATGGAAACATCAACAAACCATGACGCCGTCAATCTGTGTGATGTCATCAAATATTGCTGCTAACATCTTTACGGCCGTGCGATCAGACAAATGTTATCAAACGCATTCAACGAGACAGCAACTCTGTTCCAAACGCAGCTCACGGATTACACGAAACGTCAGTAGTGTGACCTCATCACATTACGTCAGCTCGCGCGAAACCATTACGTCACCGGCGAAACAGGGCCCAGGTCGCCAGAGGCCATCAAAGGTAACATTTTGTCCATTTCAACAATTTTGGAAACTGCCAGCGGCTAACTTGGGAACCGATAGAGCTACAGCGGCGCGGAAAAGCGCATTCGATAGCTCTTTTAATGCTATTTTGCCATAATGTCCCCAGATTTGACCTCGGAAAAGCGCATTCGATAGCTCTTTTAACGCGATTTCGCAATAATGTCCTCAGATTTGACCTCAGGTCAACGGTTTAGCCTCCAGAGGGCAAGAACTCCAAAAATGGCGGTTTTATGAAAAACATTTTTCTGCAATAACTTTTGACTCAGGGAAAAGACGACATTTAATTTGCCAGCGCATCGTGTTCCCCTCGTCGAGACGCGTCGAAAGAATTATAATTTAACCTTGTAAGGTCATTTTGAAAATGTGACCTCAGGTCAAAGTCATGGCCTGACCGGAAAAGGTCATGTTGCATATCAGTCGATCCGTATCGTCGAGCTTAACACATCTGAGGTGTTCTCATCGCTCTAGCTGTCTCTATCAAAAGTTATTGTCAGAGAAAACTCCTGGGGGCCTGATATGACCTGATATGACCTCTGGGTCAAAAGGAGGGGTCACAGGTGCCATTTTTCGGTTCAGCTTGTCGAGTTTACCGGTAACACGATGTTTGAGAATGTTTGGAATGACGTTCGTCCAAAAAAGGCGCCTTTCAATTATCTCCCATTAACTTACCTGAAATGGAGAGGTCGCAAAATTGGCCTGACCTTAGGTCACCAATATCAAAATTCCGAGATATGCATTTTGTATACACTGTTACTATTATCAATCGCTGAAAGTTTCAAGGTGATCGTTTGGTCGTTACAGATATGACGAGGATTCTAACTTTTCTGAGGTGCTTGAGTTACCTGGGTCTGAAATTTTCACATGTGCGGAAAAGATGCATGAACAGGTGTACCAAAAATGGCGGCGCAGCGCCGCCGTTTTCGATATATCTGCGAAAAACCGCAAGAGGGTAACACCCAACCCCCGGCCTGGCGCGGATTAATTTAAGGTTATTTTTGTATGACTGAAGCTGATGTCCACATGGTTTTCAAAGGGTAAATATCGCTGCTTTGAAGCTTTCCATGTTTCTTTCATGAAGCTTTCCAGGCAGTCATTTTTGAAAATGACTGCTACCAGTCAATGGAGGAAAAAAAGAACAACTTATATCAATTATGGAGATATAGAAATAGCAAATGAACGCCAAAGAGGAAGATCACAAGAATCGATAGAATATCAGACGAAGATAATACGGAAGGGGTGGCGTTGCAAAGCCAACACCCCGAGAAAAATCTGATCTGATCGGATGTTTTTCAATATCCTGAATCCAAGAATGATACTCATTAGTGCAAGGAGTATCATGATAATCCATTGAGGGGAGGTCACCCAACCCTAACTCATCAGACCCAACCCATCCTGGGCTTATGCAAAGGTAGGTGAGGTGTTAGGTTTTGGGTGGGTGTAGGGTTGGGTTGTCAGGCTTGGTCAGGGTAAGTTTGGTTAAGTTAGGTTAGGTTGGATTAGGCTGAGCTTACTCAGATTTGCTAGGCAAGGTCAGGTAACTTCACTTCAATGAATTATAATGATACCTATTTGCTGCCAGACATGTGCATGGATCCGAGAAAATGGATCTGGGATCTGATCCCCCGAATACTGATCTCGGATCCGTCGGGACCATAGATCCAACTCTGTAATTTATCGAGAGATCCATGGGGATCACAGATCCGAGTCTCATTTTTTGCTTGAGATCCAGTGAGATCATAGATCCTCACTTATTTTTTTTTATTAAAACATATATAAAAAACTTGTTTCAAGTTTCAACTCACAAACGTTCTGTTTTAGTGATTTTATGTGATCGCACGTCATAATCCACAGTTTTGTGTCACTTATTGGCATAGAAACCCATTAAAACATGGTTTCAAATGTGGTACATGGTGGGATCCACTCAGATCATAGATCCATGTTCTTAATTTATCGTCAGATCATATGTCATAGATTCAAGATGTATTTTTCACACCGGATCCGGTGGGATCATAGATCCCAACCTGTACTTTGCTTCGACATCCACTGAGATCATAGATCCATTACTCGGATACATGCACATGTCTGTTTGCTGCACTTATTAACATTATTTTTGGGATCCCAAGTATTGAAAAACATGGAAAAGAGCAAATTTAATCTTGGAAAAATCTGGTGCTTTAGTGTTACAGTAATTTTCATCTTAACCCCACCATTCATTGCATTTGATGTGTTGTGTTTCATTGCAAAATGTTTGCTTGTTTTACATAGCATTTAATAAAGAAATTAAATCAACACAAATGAGACATTTACAAGTTGCAAGATCAAGAACATGCTGACTGGAAAACGTAATCATGGGCTCTGTCAATGGGGGGGGGGGAGGAGTTGCAGGGGTTAAAGTCACCCAATAATTTTGCTTCTGCAATGCCAACCAATAGGTAGTGATGCATTTACGGATCCAACCCCCCAATCCTGAGAATGTGTCAGAGCGCCCAAGTGGAATGAATATATGCTGCTCAAAATGAACTTTTCATAAACAACAGTTGATCATAAAACAGTGACTTTTAACAAATTTCAAGGCTTTTGGGTCAGAACTTTAAAATGGCTTAAGATATTTTGCTCAAATGCCAACCAATTAGGTACCTATGCTTTAGTGCAGGGTACATAATAAGTGCCTACTGCCTAAGCTGGAACCTGAGATATACCTAAGCCAAAAGCAAAGAAGCTCCGGGTGGGGTTACTTTCAGAAGTGCTCATGAATCAAAGTTACCCTGGCCTGTCAATACCCCTGGTTTTAAAGCAGCCCTGTTTTACAGTACAAAGTTTAAATATGTAAATAACATGTTAATGTGTAATGCCTGACACAATTTGTATGATAAAATCCAGGATTTCTTTGGTTGGCATTAACAGCAAAATAGGTACCAATACCTATAAACATCTTTGAGCCATATAAGATCAGGGCCCTGTTTCACCGGTGATAGCAGCACGCTGCTATCAAATTGCGCGAGCTGACGTAATGTGATGACGTCGTACTGCTGACGTAAGGGGCAATTCTGGCGCACGATTGCCGCAATATTGTTTTACGTCATCAACTAAATGGTCGAAGTTTAAGTCCAAATTTTCCTTAAACCCAACTTCTTTTAAATACATCATATTAAAAAATATATGTTACAAATAAATATACTATCATGACTGTGTAAACTCTTACTTTTAAGCACACACGTCACTTAATGCCGTGGCCAAGGTCGCGGCATTCGTACGCCAGAACTGCCCATCACGTCAACAGTATGGCGTCATGACATGACGTCAGCCGTGCTGCTATCACCAGTGAAACAGGGCCCAGACGTAGCTATATTATCTATGTTGATTTGCACTTGCCAAACTGATGATGTAAAGCAAAAGATGAAACATGAAAATTTCAATTCTGAATGCAAAATGTATTTTGATGAAAAAATGTACCAATAAGAATACCAGCCAACACTTCTACAAAGGCCCTGTTTCACGGGCGCTAGCAACGCGCTGCAAACGCTTTTCACGAGCTGACGTCATATGGTCACGTGACACTAAGGGCGGTTTGTGTCATCCGTCAGCTCCTTCATAGCTGCGAATGGAACAGAGTTGCCGATACATTTGCATTCAAGGCGACAGCAACTCTGTTCCATTCGCAGCTATGAAGAAGCTCACGGATGACACAACCCGTCCTCTAGTGTCACCCACGTGACCATATGACGTCAGCTCGCAAAAAGCGCTGCTAGGGCCCATGAAACAGGGCCCAGAATGCACAAGACCTGGACTTAGCTGTTAAAGAATTACATTCTTTTCTAAATATGGTTATGAAACAAAAGGAAACAAATATGAACGCCTTATGAAACGAGAGGAAACATAAATATGAATGATTTTCTTCCAATATATTTGCATTGAACTCAGTGAAATATAGGTAATAAAAATGAGGGTGCATCGGAGAGGATATTCACGGCTTGGTCTCACCTTTATTATGCTAACTATGAACATTAATAGGGCATTTCCAGGCAAGGTGGGTCGGTCAATGCCATACCTACCTGACCAACTAAATAAAAACAAATTTCACCGAACTGTGCTTCGATAATGCAAAAAACATAATTATAAAACCAAATGAAAACAAAACCTTACGGAGTTTGTTACTCAGCCTTGGGTCTCCTAACGCACAAAATTAATTGGACGCTGAACGAGGACTGTGACGTTTGCGCCTCTATATTCAATAAAGCTGTGAACTTTCCCACACTTGTGTCCGTTATTATAAATTTATAGGTACGTACTATTTGTAAATAATAGTTTCAATGCTTAAAACTTCTCGTTAAACATAACTATCTCAACCCAGTTTTGTCAAAACGTCACTGAAATCAAGGCCATACTGAAATAAGCAGCGAGTGCCCACTCCAGGCTCTACCGGTATCCGAAGAGCCTGGCGGTCTTCTCAGCTCAGTGTACGTATTGGGCGAATACGCCCCGGAAACGGTAGAGCATTTTTCTACCAGGAGACTCCACTCAATGCTTGCACGTGATTGGCTGCCGCTATTCCAATCGAAGCAACGTGATTGGCTGGCGGCATCTCCACTCGAAGCAACACGATCCAGCGCCACGGAGCGCCAGGACCGGTTGACGTTTGGCGGTTCGAGTGTCCTATTTATACTTACAGTTCCTCGCAACCCCCTTGATCACTCGAAAACCATAGAATCGGATTTCAGCCAACCGCTGCACATCATTGGTGAAACGAAATCCTTAACTCCTTTCTGGTGACACAAGATGCTACCTTAGGAGAAATCATGACATTACGGGAAATCTCTCATCCCATACAGGAACAACTAAACGTTCTTCACTGTAGCACAGCATTCTGAACTGCAAGTTACCACTAAAAACAGTTGTCTGTAACATCCCTCTGACATCTCTTAGCACGCACACTTGCCTGTTTCATCGCCTCCTGCACCGCTGCGACGGCACTGGCGGCCACAACTCCAGCGTCCGCCGCAGGCGGCGCCACTATCGCCGGTATAGGTGGCGCTGCTGTACTGGCCTGCGCTAGGTGGCGTGCGGCCTCAGCGTTCAGCCGGGCGGCGCTGGCCTGAGCCTCTATCACCCGCTGGGTGGACGCCGCGTACTCCTCACGCTGCGGAAAAGACACCGACGTGAAAGGTGAAAATGTTGAGAGAGGAGAGTAATCGAAACAAAAGAAAAAATTGTCAGAATACACATTCCAGTCCCTGAAAAAGTGGCCGGCATAACCTTCACATGACCATGTTGCAAAGGCAAACTGACTGTTGTGACAGATGAGATCATTGGCTTCCTCACCTTCTCCTGCCAGCGCTTATCCTCCTCTTCCTCCCGCTTCTTCCTCTTCTCTTCCGCTTCGTTGAGCGCCTTGGCGTGCTCCTCCTTTTGATTCTGCCGAAAGAGGAACGTGCACGAGACTGAAAACTACGGTCTGGCGGTAACTAAGAGTGAAAACAAAACCGCCAGTGTCATCACAAAAAAAAAAAACAGTGTGTAAGAGGGTTCTGTTTGTGCAAAACTGTCCAGTAGCCTGAGGTGACCGGCCGCGTAACTGTGTCATAAGCCAGCCGGCCGTAGTAGCGCCGGTTTATGGCACACAGCTGTGGCCAGTCGGGAACGGACATCCGACCACCTGGTCGGAGATGGCGCAGCGACGGTCGCAATGGTGCAGCGTCTGCGCGGTGACTAACACACATCGCTCGAGAAGTGCTCCGAGGGAGAGCCGGTGTGGGAGAGCGCGATCACAGTCAGTCTCGTGGGATCAATGTGCGTGACGTGGTGCGAACTACGAAGAACGTCCAAGTTCATTCCCGGGAATGGATGGCAGTGACGCCCTGGGTCACAGCCGCATAACATCTGTCGGCTCGCCCTAATGGATTGGTGAGGTCACTGATCACTAAGGAAGCATGCTCTCTCTGCCAAACCAAGTCCCGATGGAAGCTCATACCACCCACCGAGCTATATCCCGCACAGCTCAGGCCTGGCCGGTCGGATGGTATCGAGAGCTAATGGACCCACAGCTATCACCAGCCATCGCTAACGGTGACAGGGCGGCCGGGGGGGACGTCCATGCTTCGCACCGACCACTGGAGCGGCTCTACCCAGTAGAGCCACAGAGTCGGGGAGACGCCCTCCCTGGCGGGGGTTGCTGCGACGACCCGCACTGCAGAGTCGCACCCTGCTCCGTCTGCCGGGAGGACGCGGAGACTTCCTACAACACTTCTGCGCTTACCGCCTTGATAGGACCAGTTACCGGGTGATGAGGACGAACTAACCCAGCCCGGTGCGAGTTGCGCGGCGGCGATATCTCGACGGTCACCTAGGACCACGCATAAGACTTCCTGAGCCTCATCGCTTGCCACTCTGGACAGCCTCGTTCAATCAAATGACGTGCGAGCCGGTGCGATCACCAGAATGCCAAAGAAGTGGCTTGTTCGCAAGCGGGGGTGTGCGATGTCAGAGCGACAGAGCTCGACGTCGTCCGCACAGATCAGCAGTCGGAAGCATCCTGACGTAACGCCAGTAGGGCGACTGTGCCATCCGGCTGAGGGCGAGGGTGCGCCTGGCATGGAGGTGATGAGAGTACCAGTGCTCCGATTATATGCGAGAGAGGTCATGTTATGCCTCTGAGTAAGTCCATCAGCTTCCGGCACGAGGATGAGACTCGTAGATAGTAATCAGACGGTAACATGCTTAGATCCGGGCGAAAGCGATGTCCCGCTACCCTTACACATTACGGTAATTTGTAGATCGCGAGTGAGTCAGTATTATAGTCGTCATTGAGTCAGTGTAAAGCTGTGAGCAGCCCTGCGCCGTTCGGCCGTGCGGTCGCGGCTCCCGCACGGCTTCCCTGTGAGGATTATGACGCCCACCTTATTGTGATAGTCTTAGCCCTTTGTTACTGTTTAGGATGCGTTACCGGGCCCAAGCGTGGCTACGCGAGTTAGCTACGAGGCTACGCGAGTTAATTGAAGACAGCAAAAAACAGTACAGCGTGTCCTGTGGGGACTACCAGCGGGGTCACCTGGCTCGGGGACGGGTAATTTCGTACGAGGACCAGTCGAACGGTGGCACCGCGGCGAAAGATAACAGACAGATAGCTGGAACAGTGCTGGCAGATTTGTTTTACTACTAACCTTCACAACGATGTAGGTCCGAACCCAGCTAGTTAACCATTTTCAGATGCTCACTTTCCCATCTACGGTATCAATACCTGAAACTATGTATATCCAACACCACTGCGGCCGCGGGCTACCTCCTCACCTGCATATAGTCTGCAGTCCTGTGGCGCGTCTCTCAGCCGCGCCTCCGTGCTCCAGTCGCTCCGCCACAGTGAGCGCCAGCAGCGACTCGTCGACGCTCTGCAGGTAGTGCAGCTCGGAGCTGAGCTCCGTCTGCAGCGCGGCGGCCGTCAGACGGGCCGGCGGAGGGACGGCACGACACCCCACGAGTCCTGGCCGAGCGCGGCCGCGCCGAGCGCCGGAGCGGAGCGGTGGCGGACGCACCGTCTGACTCTGAGCTCGGAGCGGTGGCTGACTCCCTCCCTGGCTCAGAGCTGGCGGTGGTGCGATCGGTCCGACTCTTCCTGTGCCCGTCACCGCGGCACCGTCCGCCTCGGCGCCGGTCGCGCGAGTCTCTGTCTCCCTCTCAGTGGACTCCGTCTCGTCTCCGTCTCCGTCTCCGTCCCGGCCGTCAGGGAGACGAGTCGCGAGTCCTCCCCCGTCTCCTCTGTCTCCGGACTCCCCGCGGGCGGAGGAGGTCGCTGACGATCGGGCAGCCGCAGCGGAGGTCGGCGGCAGACGAGCGGACCGTGGCCGGCGGCGAGCGCCTGAGGTGGGCGGGCTGCGCGGGGACCGGCCAGGCGGAGGGCGG
>NW_024883284.1:0-110076 GCF_019059575.1 Amphibalanus amphitrite
GCAAGAAGCAGCAAAACAACGCCCGTTACGCTGTCATTTTCATTGAAACATAACATATATATATATTATATATATATATATATATATATATATATAATATATATATAATATATATTATATATATATATATATATATATATATATATATATAATATATTATATATATATATATTATTATATATATATAATATATATTAATATATATATATATATATATATATATATATATATATATATATATATTATATATATATATATATATATATATATATATATATATTATATTAATTTATTATATATAATATACGTTGATAAGTTTCTTCTGAACCTTTTCGATAGAACGCACTACATGAGCAGATCGGGTGTCAATTCGTGATAAAAGCTCCCCAAGCACAGTCATTTACGTGTTTTACGCAAATAATAATTCAACGCAAATAATTCGGTCATTTTTAACGAAACATGTCTCGAAAATGGATTGCTCCAAAATATACAAATATTAAGTTACATGACCCAGCGATCCAAGAACGTAAATTCACTCTACGCTTCAGAAGGAGCTTAGTGAATGAACAGCTAAGGGAGAAGAATGATGAAGTGATAAGGCTACTCGAAGAGCAAGCAAAGCTTCAGCGTGACTTTGCAAGAGAGGAAATCGATGCTGATGTGAAACGCGATATTTACAAGGCTCTGCATGATGGCTTCAAGTACTTTGATGGTGTGGTGAGGGAGCGAATCTCTAAGAAGTTGAATGCATTGTATGGGGGTTATCTGTATGTCAAGCAGAAGAACGATTCATTTGTCAATTTATCCTCGCGAGCTCTCAGTGACGATGAAGTAGAATTCTTAACCCTCGCCCCAGTGGGGGGGGGGGGGCATATGTTACCACCCTGTCGCGTTTTTTGCGTGTGAATAAAAAACCGCGGCGCGTAGCGCCGCGCCGCTTAGGGTAGCTTTTAGTACATCAATTTTGGACAATGTGTGAAATTTTTGACCCCAGGTCATGTCAGGTCAGGTCACCAGGTCAAGTTAACTGACCAAGCCTAAAAAAAGTTTGCAATCATGTCCAGCCTGCAGTGTTTGTCAGAAAGGTTTCAAACTTGGTGGATTGCATGCTGTTATGGGCGCCTACAATTTGTATATCTCGGATTTTTTATATCCGTGACCTAAGGTCAGGTCAGTGGCGAAACCTTTCCATTAGAAGTCAATGGAGAAAAATGAAAATGCCTCTAGATCCGTGTGTACGCATCGGAACAGTCCAAATATTTCAGAATCACAATGATTTAGTCCACTCGTGATGAACAAGGTGTCATTTTTGCTGATAGCCTCTAGACAGGTCATCCGAGGTCACTTGAGGCTACAAACAGTTTTTTGCCAATAACTCGCGATTGGAAAGAGATGGAACGCTGGGGATGGTCTCATTGTGTTTGCCTTGTTGAGACGCATCGACTGATATGCAACATGACCTTTTCCGGTAAGGTCATGACCTTGACCTGAGGTCAAATTTTCAACTTGACCTTTCAAGGTCAAATTATAGTTCATTCGACGCGTCTCGGCGAGAGGAGCACGATTCTGGCAATAGAAATGTCGTGGCTTTTTGTAGTCGAAAGTTATTGTCGAAAAACACTTTTCGTAAAAACAGCTATTTTTGGACTTTTTGCCCTCTGGAGGCCAAACCGTTGACCTGAGGTCAATATTGATAATGACCTTTTCAAAAGAAGAGTTCAAAAGCTATCGATTGCTTTTCCCTGCGTTATTCTAGCTACCATAGTTCCTGAGATAGCGGCATGTTTTCTGAAAAATATAATGACAATTGGCAAATTTTGACCTTTGATGACCTCTGGTGACCCCAATATTGCTCTAAGGTGAAAAATGACCGAAATACTTTCAAACGTACGCATTGAGAGCTATCGACTGCTTTTACCGCGTCTTTCTAGCCCTCTTAGTTTTTGAGTTAGAGGTGGGTGGTAACATATGCCCCCCCTCACTAGGGCGAAGTTGGCTGAGACCGCCACTGGGGCGCGGGTTAAACTTAGGCATTAACTGCCATGTAGAAGGCAAGTTCAAGGCCGAAGAGAAGTATGCAGAAATAGAACTTTTATTTCAACAAATTTCGCAGCTAGAAAAGCAAAACATAGTGAAAGTAGACCATGTAATCAAGCCTAAACTACTCGCGGAGGCCACCAAACGGAGGTCGAGCAGGGCTAAAAGAGACCAAATACTACCTCCGAGACTCATAGATGCAGCTAAGTCACTGCGCGACGATGACAGCATTGTAATACGAAGAGCGGACAAAACGGCGATTTATGTGATACTCAACAAGGATGACTATTCCGCTAAACTGGATGATATCCTATCAGACCAGGGCAAGTTTAAACAGATCAGGGCTGACCCCACAGAAAACCTTAAGAAAAAGGTAAATGGTCTTATTGACGTGGCAAACTCTTTGGTCGATGGCGTTCACTTTAAGCCGATCATCGGAGACTACAAGCCCGGATATCTGTATGGAAATGTAAAGATACATAAAGAGGGAAATCCGCTACGACCAATTATTTCGCAGATACCCACACCGACGTATGAGATCGTTAAACAATTGAACAAGCTGATCTCTCCTTACATTCCCACCACAAACACTTTGAAGTCTTCTGATGAGTTTATTACAGTACTTCGCTGTAATGAACCTCGTGGTATCATCGCTTCCTTGGACGTGCAAAGCCTTTTTACTAATGTGCCAGTGGCTGAAACGGTTGACATCATTTTGAAGTATGTTTACGAAAACAACGAATTGCCACCGCCCAGGCTGCCAAGAAAGGTTCTCCAAGGACTCCTGCTTGCCTGCACCACAGAAGCACCCTTCCGTGCCCCCAGTGGACAGCTGTACACCCAAGTCGACGGTGTAGCAATGGGGTCGCCGTTAGGTGTGTTATTTGCAAATGCATACATGTGTCACTCTGAAGATAAGGTTCTTGGGAACCTGGTTGATAAGCCCCATATTTACAAGCGATATATAGATGACATTTACCTGGAGATAGAAAACGAACAGTCTCTGGAAGAACTGCGCAAAAAACTGGAGGATAATTCTGTTTTGAAATTTACAAACGAACTTGGAGTAAATGGGAAACTACCTTTCCTGGATGTTTGCATTAATGTCTCAAGTCAAAAACACACTACTTATGTTTATCGCAAGAAAACTGACGGAGGTAGCTGTTTGAATGGGTCCAGCGAGTGCCCCAAACGCTATAAGCGTGGCGTAATACGCACATACGTCAGAAGAGCTCTCAAAATTTGCAGTTCCTGGGAGTTATTTGACAAAGAAATCACCCATGTGAAGAAGATGCTAATTAACAACAATTACGCTGTTCAAGACATTGACAAAGAAATCAGAGATGCTTTAAACAACTATATGACCCAATCGAGCGACCCCAAACAAGAAGAGGTGACTTCGCACATCTTGTACTACAGGAACCAAATGTGAGCTGCGTACAAGGAGGACGAGCGGGTCCTGAAAGAAATCATTAAAAGACATGTCACACCTTTGGGCAAACACCACGTGAAGACGCTCATATATTACAAAAACAGAAAAACGTCGAACCTGATTATGCGCAATAACCTACACAAGGAGTCACATCTCAAGTGTACAGATGTAGTTTACCAATTCTCATGCCCCCACGAGGATTGCAAGCCTCGACATCCAAAGGTATCCTACATCGGTCACACGACCAACACGCTATCCAAACGACTCACCTTTCACAAACAAAGTGGTGAAATCCAGAAACACATGAAGAGCTGTCATGGAAGAGCAGTGAGCCGTAGTGATCTCGTTGAAAATACCATCATCCTAGCTCGTGAAATGAACCGGAAACGGCTCAAAGTTCTGGAGGCTGTGCTCATTCATCTAAAGAGGCCCCCCATGAACGTCCAGCGAGATCATGTCGGCATCATCACCCTCCATGATATATCTTCATGAGACAGGGGCGGCAAAGGTCTTTGATGGGGTATACCGTGACATATTCTGATTTCAGATATATGTGGTTTTCTTGCTCTTCCATTGTCGGAGGATCTTTAATTTAAATGTAGTGTGCTCAACACGCGAGATTATTTATCATATTATTTGTGCTCATTGCCAGCGTTATAAAGTGTAAACGTCTGTTTTGTATCTTAGCATGTAGATTGTAGGTATGTCACATTTGCTTGACAATGTCATTAGAAATGACGAAACCGGTCGCAAATATAAGGGAAAAAAAACGTAAAAAACGTAAAACACGTAAATGACTGTGCTTGGGGAGCTTTTATCACGAATTGACACCCGATCTGCTCATGTAATGCGTTCTATCGAAAAGGTTCAGAAGAAACTTATCAACGCAAATAATTCGGTCATTTTTAACGAAACATGTCTCGAAAATGGATTTCTCCCAAAATATACAAATATATATATATATATATATATATATATATATATATATATATATATATATATATATATATATATATAAGTTGTCGTAAATCGGTTACTCATTAGGATGTAAATTAAACTTCGTTCATAATTCGTTCGCTGTTATATTTATCTTACCTTTCGATCAACATTGATCATCATCAGAGAAATGAATATACACAAATGATGCCGCGCAATATATGTCACAGATGAATAAAATATTAACATTTCTTCAAACATCGTCCTATTTGTATCATGGCACCACTCTTTCGAACACAAATCTACATCCAGCTAAATACACAGGTCTTAACATCGTTACCGTGAATATTTACATTGGGTCGCGCATAACAACAACAAACCATCATAATTCACAGATGACACATCGTTTAAACTTTCACACATTACATCATTTGTCTGTCGAACAGTGGAATGTTTGTCAGAGTTTTCATGTGTGTGTTGATGATGGGTGATGTGTCGCGGATGATGACGGTTTCAGTGATGGCCAGTCGTCGTTTGTCGTTCTGTCGCGCTATTAAAGCTGAATGAAAATAATAATAAATAAAGCTGAATGAAAAAGCTGAAACAAAAAAGCTGAATAACACCAAACATGCTGTCGTGTTTAATGACATATGTATCAGAGAGAACCTGCTTCCCAAATATTCTGATATATATATATATATATACATATATATATATATATATATATATATATATATATATATATATATATATATATATATATATATATATATATATATATATATATATATATATATATATATATATATATATATATATATATATATATATATATATATATATATAATATTATATATACATATAATACATATAATACATATACATATATAATGAAAGGAAATTAAAATGCGTTCTATCTAGACGGACACCATTCTGAACACTTCCAAACACCTATTAACAATTCAACATGATACACTAAACTTGAAAATGACACCCGACGTGAAAATGACGTGACCCTTTCTTATATCCCTGAGGTCATCTCAGGTCACAAAAGGAAGCCTAACAGTTTTTCGTTAATAACTTCTGGTAGGCGTATGCTAGAGCGATTATCGACTGAACGGATCGACTGACATGCAACATAACATTTTCCGGTCAGGTCTTGACCTTGACCCAGGGTCAAATTTCAAAATGAAATTTCAAGGTCAAACTATACTTTATTCGACGCGTCCTGATAAGGAGAACATGGTGGCTGGAAAAATAAATGTCATGACTTTCTCAAGTAAAAAGCTATGGCAGAAAAAAAAAAACTTTTTCATGGGTGGCTATTATTGGAGTTTTTGCCCTCTGAAGAATTTATGCTAAGCCGTTGACCTGAGGTCAAATTTGAGGACTACTTTCGCGAAAGAGCGTTGAAAGAGATATCGAATGCGCTTTTCCGCGGCGCTGCAGCTCTATTAGTTCTCAAATTATGCGCCAGGTTTTCGAAAATTGTTCAAACAATCCAAACTTGACCTTTTATGACCTCTGGCCACCTGAGCTTTGACCTGACCTTATAAAGACCAAGAATTATCTTCATTTAAACTGTCTTTCCAATGCCGCCTACCGCATGTCGCTACGTGGCCCAGGAGCCGAGTTAGACGGGGGTGTTCAGACACACACCCCCGGCCCGGCGCGGAAGGCGCTGAGCACCGGACCAGCGCGGGTAAAACTGCTCCGTCTCCGTCTTACTGGGTGGGCAAACACACTCCACTGGGTGGGCAAAAATCGCTACTGGGTGGGCGATTGCCCACCCAGTTAACATGTCATCCGAGGCCCTGATACTAACACAATGCAGTTTTATCTTACAGAATAGCATATGAGGTCTGCCTTAACCCTCGCCCGTATTGGTGTTTTTCCAGCCGCGAACGTATAAGAGGGGGGGGGGGGGTCCGTTGAACCCCCTTGCCGTTTCGCCCCTGATCGAGCTAGAGCTTCGCGGAAAACACGATCGTGTTTCCTGTGACAAGAGGAAGCCGATGATACCCAATTTTAAGGTCCTAGGTCACTGGTTGACCTTCCAGGTCAGGTCAATGACCCAAAAGTCGGGAAAATCGGGACCTGTTAGAACGTCGTAAGGCGTGGCTGCTATGGGGTTTTTCGGGGTGCTGATCACGAATATTATGTCAGTTTTGATCACAAAGATGTCGTCATGCATTTAGGCCAGGTGGGGTCAGGACGGGTCAGGTCAACCAGTAGGGGTCCTGCCAGGTATTCGTATTAGGTGTCAACCGCCTCTGACAGCTTCGTGACATGTTATGAAGGCACCAAAACTACTTCGTAAATGTTCATATGGTTGTTAAATTCGAATTCAGCTCCAAAACCTAGCCTGGAAACATGTAAAACTAAAAAAAAGTGAACCGAGGTCATCGAAGGTCAATGGTCATCAAAGGTCAATGACCAGACCTGACCTTCACGTGACCTTGACACCCACCCTAATGCATGGGAGCAACATCTTATCACATGTTTGAGCGCTTGAAACCACGAAAAGACTGCAAACGCGCGGCTAATGCGAGCCGACATACGCCAAATCGCGATTTCGGCCAAACATGGTCTCGAAAAGTAGGTCACAGGTCAAACTGGTCATTTGGGTCAGGGTCATGAAATTTCAAGGGTACCTAGGTGTAAAATTGATCAACGCGAGGGCACTACTTAAAGTTTCGTCGTGATCGGCCGCTTTTTATGCGAGTTATTCGCGAAAAACCGAGGGGGGATCCGTAACCGTTCGACCCCCCAACGTATACGGGCGAAGGTTAAAGCTCTGGGCACCACTAACCATTTTCACAAATCGACACCCCTGTCCGGCACAGTGGTGCCGTGGCGGCCCTGGTGGCCGCTTCCAGGGCCCTCTAGCGCCGTTAAAGGGACTATCCCACCTTCTAAAATGTTGTTAAAACCAGTTAAATTGTGCCCGACTTTATAGATTGGATGACCAGGAGCACGGTTCTGGCATTTATTTTTCATTAAACATCTTAGGCTTCCCATATTCCAAATACAAACTTTCAAATATGTGACGTCACAGCCCAAAATTACCTCCTTCCCCAGCCCACATTACTGTCATAAAGCTGATTCCTTTTACTCTGTAGGCACCACAACAAAGTTCAGACCAAGTTTTAAGCGATTTTTCAACGAACAAACCCATTTAAATCAGAATGACTAAACGAGGTGACGTCACACGAACGGTCGCTCCATGTTGAAGATAGAGCCTTGCACAAGGCCCATTTTCAAATGAAGGGAACGAATTTCTTCAACACCAAGAGGCCACGGGGGTTGCAACCTAGATAGATAGTGGTTTCTGAACCTCGCCGCAAACTTGGCTATCTCAACTCAAACCCCATGTTAAAGGTGGGATAGTCCCTTTAAAGCTACGTCGCTGGGACTACCCGCGACCGGAGGGAAACAACAACAACAACAGAGGAACACGACGCTGCAAAAAGTAATGTCGTTGCTCTCTTGAGTCAAAAGTTATTGACGAAAAACAGTTTTCGTGAAAACGGCTATTTTTACAGTTTTTGCCCTCTGGAGGCTAAGCCGTTGAACTGAGGTCAAATCTGAGAACCTCACTCAAGAAAGATCTGCAAAAGGGCTACCGTGTTCAAATACCCTCCTCAGCAGGGCGCGGGTTAAATGACAAAAACGATTTCCCTCGCCCCCCCCCCCACCACCACCTCAGACGATCACCCAGCTGGCCTGAGCACGGAGGCAGCTGGTTGCGGTACGTACCGGCGCGGGTGGCGTTAACAGTAGTGCTGAGTTGATGGCCACCCTGGTGGGCTGCATTAGAATACAGAGCCAGGAGGCCACGTGAGGACACGCAGCCGTGAGTAGCGTGGCCAGCGGCGAGCGGCAGAGCAGACACGTCCACGTCTGGGGAGAAAAGGCTGCCGTTACGACTTACGGGCTGGCGGTGAAAGCGACACACTGACAACACTCAACAACAAACAACCTCTTATGGCCTTCGGAACAACGCCCTCGAAGGTCGAGATAAGACCAGCTTCCTTCACCCGCGCCCTGGTCAGAGGGCGGGTTCAGTAGGCCATCGATCCCATTTTGTCGAAAAATAACCATCGCTAACAAAACACGGTCGTATGCTTGAGTCATTTTCTCAAAAGTCTACTGACTTTTCCATAATATTTTCCGTGGATATTGGTCAGAAAAGAGTGCGCTTTCCGAATATGTAGGTTTCATAGCCAATATATCAACGTTTTCAATACGTTTTGATGTTGTAAAGGACATCGCGCATCAAATTTTCAAACCTAAAAGTGACCAGCGCACACTGCAAAGCTGTCACAGCGATTAAGTCGACGTGTTTTCCACGATCACTGCCCGTCATGCCTGTTGCCAACGATACAGTTGAGGGTGCCTGCTTTGTCGGGAACATTTTTCTGTGCATGGTGATGGGCGCTCTTGATACCCCTGAATTCCCTCTGTCGTGGGAAGTCAAACTGCTGCAGATCGCTGCTCCAGTGTGGTTCTTTTTGAGCGGGTTGGATGCCACATTTAGAATGGGGAGATGTCACTGCGGACTTCAAAACTCCCAAGTGGCTTTATTAAGCGGAGTACGTGGATTTATTAGGCTGATTTATTAACTACGGAGATCTATGGATAAATTCCGTGAACAGCTCAAGCGGCCAATATAAGCGGCTGGATTCATTATCCGTGGATTTATTAAGCGGATTCCACTGTACTTTCAAGAGAGACTATACAATGGTAGCAAGCGTATCCGGTGGAGGCGCGTGCCTACTGTGGCCAAAACCACTTAGTAAGCCGGTGCAGCGCCGCACAACGTCATCCACATATGCCGAAAAAGTCATATTTCGGTCGAAAACTACGCCAAGGTTTTTGGCCGTGAGAGACCCGGTAATCGTAGCACCCATGAACTGAGCCCGTGTCGGAGGCATCGAGCGGAGATTTTGACCTGTTACGATGACGAGCAGCTTTGTTTTGTTGGCGTTAAGCTTAAGTCCATTTTTACGAAACCATAGTGACAACAGTTAAAGGTTGCGCTCTAGACCAGGGACGTCACTGTCACTGGGCCTTCCAAACACTACCAGTTGCACATCGTCAGCACTCAGCATACTGTACGAGACACATACTGTATGGCAGCATGGCCAATATAAATCCGGATGCCACCCCCAAAGGTGAGAAGGGCCACCCTTATCATGTACGAAGTGCCGACCTCGTTAGTTTTACCGACCCAGTGAAAATCCCTTATGGCACCATGGCAGCCGTGACAGAATCACTACCTACCTTAACTAGCAGATCTACGATGTCATCGTGGCTTTCCACCACGGCCCGCTGGAAAGTGAACCTCAGAGCGGCCTCGATCAGCTGTGGAGACCATGCATCCAGATCCTAAAACAACAATCATGCAGTTGTGGGTCTATGGGTAATGATGGGCGTGTTCGGAGGAAAGGAATTTACCCACAATGAAAGAACGAAATAAACAGCAAAGCGGAGGTTCAGATGGGAAAACTGGGTGAAAAACGTGAGAAATAAAACTAGGAACTCGTCGCGATACTCAGTCTCTCTGACACTCTGCGTACAAAACTAAATTGTTATATTTATACTGAGAACACGTGGTAAATCGGCCGAGACAAGAAACAGAACAGGAAAATCAACGGGGGCGGAACTACAATGCCAGAAATGAGAACTACTTTTTGTACATGATCAAAACGAATCGAGTGTATGGAAACAGCGGAAAGTCAATCTAGAAATTACAACATATTAAAGACAGATATTAAATATGATTGAAACAGGTAAAGCAGATGTGATGTTCATAACAAATTTACAACAATACACAGCAGGAAAACAAACGCTCTTGATTCATGGCGCGTGGCGACAATTGGCGGCGCAAAGAGCGGCTGGAATGAGAGGACACGCCGCAGCTAAATAGTCGGCGGCGCCACACAGTCATACGGAATGTTAGAAAAAAAAAAACAGTTTATTTTCGCATTACGAGAAAACAATTGCCTAAGGCACGACGATAATGACATGAGCAAAAAGAGTAGACTTCAAAGCAGTGGTTCCCAACCTTTTTTTGGTCAATTCCCAACTTGTCAAACTTTAATGTCCGCATCCCCCTCCCCCCGGTCCATCAGGGATGCGGAGCCGTGGAAATTTCAGACGGCTCCGGCTCCGGCTCCGGCTCCGGAGAAAAAAATCGGCTCCGGCTCCGGCTCCGGCTCCGGGTGAAATGTTATGGCGGCTCCGGCTCCGGCTCCGGCTCCGAGTAAAATGGTCCGGCTCCGGCTCCGGCGGCTCCGGCTCCGACTCAGTACATCCCCTATGCAATCAATTAAATACGGGTGGAAGAAAAATTGGATTGGTTATACGCGTTACTCTTTGCCAGGACCGGCTCACCGCGTCCCCGCGCAAACGCACCTCGGAGAGAACTGGCAGAACAAAGGACTAGGAAGCGATGGCATTGGAAACGCAGTCGCCGCGAATCGGAGTTCACTGAACCATCGTAAGCTGACGCCCGTCTCGGCTGCATTGGGGGGTGGGGGTGGGGGTGGGGGGTGGGAAGAGACGGTGCTGGGAGTTGCAGTCCACTGCACTGGCTTGAAAACAATGGCCGTCACCTGATGACCGGTCCTCATGTTCTGGGGATGCAGAAGACGTGGGGGGGGGGGGGGGAGGAGCAGACAGGCAGTTTATTGCGTACTGTGGGATACTGGGGATATTCGGCTTTTTTCATTCACTTGATGGCCCATGACGTAAGTACCATTATACCATATGTTTTACTGCCTTGTACTGTCAAACCGAACTAGGTCAATTATTTTTTTTTCCTCTTCAAAAAATAAAAAGGAGTCGGAGTCGCCCCCTTTTTGGGCGGCTCCGGCTCCGGCTCCGGCTCCGGGCTATATTGTTTCACGGCTCCGGCTCCGGCTCCGGCTCCGGGCAAAATATGCCGGCTCCGGCGGCTCCGGCTCCGACTCCGGCTCCGGCTCCGCATCCCTGCGGTCCATCATTGCAATTTGCAAGTCCGACCAAATTCACCAAAACAAACACACAAACAATGAAGGCGTCGGGCTTATAACCGTACGTCTCGTGGCGGTTACCAGGTGGGTACTGGGTGACAGCACGTGATCGGCTGAGGCGATGGGGGTAAACATATTTTCGTCATTTAATGCTCAATGCAATGGCTGCGACTTTTTACAAGACCTCCTCGTCGTTATTTCTTGCTTTCAACTATCGGTCCCCGAATGATGACTATCCTCTCGCAAGATAGGATGAATGAAGCTAGCAGTTAAAGCCCCAAAAACATATCGAGAATGTTACAAAACACGTCTTTTGAAGGAGATGACTTGAATGGTTTTGTAGCCTCACAAAACATGTTTCAGATATGACGCGCCACACAAACTGACGCATAAAGACTGTGTTAAAAAGTGTGAGCGGCAGCTCTGCAAGCACTTGTTGACGAGTAAAAAGTTTATACACTGCCCGGTTGCCCTAGCAACAAGTAAACGTCAAAAATTTCGAACACTTATCCGAGTGCGCCGAGTTCGACTACACCAAGGACGATGGGTGATGGTTGCCAGCTGATAAAATCAGCTAATGAAAAGCGAATAAATTAAAGTTTTGTTTGATATTGTGAGCGAAAACATGTTTTTCACATTTATTTCGTTCATATACGCACATATGATGTATAGGTACACTTGCATCGTGAATCACATGTCATTCATGTATATGGATGCACATTGCACATATTGGGCATGTACCAATGCGAGCGCAACAAACGTTCACAAACCTCGCCCTGTTATGGTCGGTAGTGGCGATTAGCACGGCGATATCTCTGGTGCGGCACTGGGCGACCGAAACACGATGGCGGCGACCATGGAACTGTTTATTGTTTCTGTGCTTCCATATGACCGGGGGGTGATACCAAATGAAGGGAAGGGAAAACGTGCCCCATTACAACACCCCCCCCCCCTCAAGACGCATGCGTCGGTACAAGATACGCATTGCGTCTACACATAAACAAAAATGTACACCATACACGGTGTGGACGCACGAACTCAGTCGTACGTCTGGTCCGCCCAGCGCACGGTCAGTCGGGCAGGACGGCGACGGCGGCGCGTCCCACGGCGCACTGAGCTGGGGTCGTCGGCGCTGTTCCGCAGCACCGGTGGTGCCGGCTGTCCGCCCGCCGGCGCAGCGGCGGCGGTCTCCTCCGTGCCGTCGGGTGCCGAGCTCGGAGCGGGCTGCTGCCGGCGCCCGGGTGCAGGTGTGGCGGCGCCCTCCGAGATGAGGGATCTCTGGGGTCGCAGATAGCGCCGGTTCCGCAAGTAGACTCGGCCACTGGGCAGCCAGACCAGGTAGTCGCGCCGCTGTCCGACCGCCGTGCTGACGCCGACGCGGTCCCACAGCCCCGACCGCGGGTCTTGGACGAGCACGCGCTGACCCATGGTGAGAGCGCTGTGCTGTCGGGCTGTCCCGTCGTAACGCTCGGCTGTTTTCTGTTGCTGCGCCGCGGCTCTGGCGTCACAGTCGTCCGCCGCCCGCTGCCAGCAGTCGGCGAAGGCCCGGTGGTGCGCCGGCACTGCCGATCTCAGCGGGTGGCCGAACAGGACCTGAGCCGGAAAGCGGCCGTCGGCGCGCGGCGTGTTGCGCAGTTCCAGCAGTCCCTGCGCGTAGGCGTCCGTGTCGAGCTCACCGCTGCTGGTCGCCTTCTGGATGAGCCGTTTGGCGGCCTTGACCGCCGACTCGGCGTGCCCATTAGACTGAGGGTAGTGGGGCGTGGAGATTTGGTGCTCCACTCCCCAGCGGCGCAGAAACTCGCGGGTGAGCCGGGCGGTGAACTGGGGTCCACCGTCTGTCCGGAGGGTGGTGGGCACGCCGGTGGCCGCGAACATCTGGCGCAGGCTGCAGACCAGGTCTCTGGCAGTCGCCTCGCCGGCCACGTGCGACACAAACGGCCACCCGGACAGCCGGTCCGCGTATACCAGGAACGTGCGGCCGGCCCAGGCGAAGTAGTCAGCGGAGACAGCCTCAAACACTCGTGACGGCGTCTTTTCCGGCATCAGCGGCTCCTTCTGCTGACTGGGCAGGTACCGCTGGCAGGCCGGGCACGCTCCGACATGGTTCGCAATGTCACTGTCCAGGAACGGCCAGTAGACCACCTGCCGTGCGCGCCGTTTGGTGCGCTCGACGCCCTGGTGACTGGCGTGCAGGCGCTCGAGCGTGGCGCGCCGGAGACTGGGCGGTATCACGAGCCGCTGGCCGCACACCACCAGGCCGTCGTCCACGGCCAGCCGGTCCCGAACTCCCCAGTACGGTCGGAGGCGCGGGTCCAGCTGTGACCGGTGCTCTGGAAATCCGTCCAGGATCAGGTCAGTGAGTGCGATGAGCTCCGGATCGGCGGCGGCGGCGGCGCGCACTTCTGTCAGCGCCGCGTCTTTGAACGGGCTGGGACCGTCGTCCGCCCCGTCGGTGGCCAGCCGTGAGAGCACGCTGGCGAGTTGATGGCTGGCGTCCCTCTCGGCTTCCTCGTCCTCAGGCGCCGGGTCATCCACCGGCGCGCGCGACAGCGCGTCCGGGATGGCGTGCAGCTTGCCTTGCCGCCAGGTGGCGAGCAGGTTGAACGGCGTCAGCCGTTCTCGTAGCCGCTGGAGCCGCGGATTTTCGATCTCCGCGAGGCTCTTACTGTTGAGGATCGGGATGAGCGGCCGGTGATCGGTCAGGACTTCAAACCGCTGCATCCCGCTGAGATAGATGCTGCATTTCTTGCAGGCCCAGGCCAGGGCCAGCAGCTCCAGCTCGATCACGGCGTACCGCGACTCGGCGTCCGATAGGAAGCGTGAGCCGCACTGGATCAGTCGCCACCGGCCTGCGGCGTCTTGCTGCAGCAGGCAGTAGCCCAGGCCGCCGGAGCGAGCGGCGTCAGTCTCGAGGACTGTGCGGCGGCGAGGGTCGAAGAAGTCGAGCACGGGAGGCGACGTGAGTGCCATCTTCACCGCGCTGAACGCCTGCTCGTGCGCTGGCGTCCACAGCCACGCGTTCCGCGGCCGCAGCAGCTGTCTCAGCGGCTCGGCGGCGGCGGCGACCTCTGGGGAGAAGGCGCCGAGCTGGGTCACCAGGCCGAGAAACGACCGTAGGTCGGTGATGTTGCCCGGCCTGGGGAAGGCCTGGATTGCACGGACTTTCTTGCCGTCGGCGGTATAGCCAGCTGAATTGATGCGGAAGCCGCAGAATTCCACTTCATCTTCCGCGAACTGACACTTGTCCGAGTTGAGTGTGATGCCGTGCTGGTCACATCTCTTCAGCATCTGCCGCACGTGCTGCAGGTGGGCGGCGTAGTCAGCATCATAGGCCAGGACGTCGTCCACGACCTTACACGTGCGCGGGATGTCGCCGAGCGCGGCGTCACCGCGCTGGTTGTACACGTCGCCAGAGCTGACGATTCCCATTGGAGCCCTCAGGTAGCGGTAGCGGCCCCACGGCGTGATAAAACACGTCAGGTCTCTGTCTTCTGGCCGGATCGGGACCTGGTGGTACTCCGCCTTGCTGTCCAGCTTGGTGAAGTACGCAGCGCCGGGTGAGACGGAGGCGACTGCGTCTTGAGGCGAGCGGACCGGGTACGTCGGTCGCTTCACGAACCGGTTCAGTTTCGTGAAGTCCACGGTCAGCCGGCAGCCGGACACTGTGCCGTCTGATGACCGTTTGGCAACAGGAACGATCGGATGACACCAGTCTGTGGGGTGCTCCACCGGCTCGATGATGTCCTTTTCCATCAGCTCGTCGAGCTGCAGTCGCACGTCCTCTCGCCAACAGAACGGGATATTCCGGGCCGTGGTCACAGCGTGAGGGACGGCGTCTTATTCGATTAATTCTTAGAATTAATTAATTAAAGAATTAATCTTATTCGATTAATTCTTAGCGAGTAGCGACCGGTGCCATCAGGTAGATCGCCTCCGAGAGCCCATACACTGAACTTTTTACGAAGATTGAACGATTCGTCTAGGCCCCAATAAAGATGTCTCGATTCGCGGCCAGCCATGCAAAACAAAGCCCGGAGAACGACCGCTCCGGTTGTTTTTCAATAGAAAAACACAATTCTAACGAATAATGTTTGTCTAATGAAACAACAACCTGCGGTTACCGGTTGTTTTTCAATAGAAAAACACAATTCTAACGAATAGTGTTTGTCTAATGAAACAACAACCTGCGGTTATATGGAATCGCACGTGCCACGCGCAAAAGAATTCTTAGCGAGTAGCGACCGGTGCCATCAGGTAGATCGCCTCCGAGAGCCCATACACTGAACTTTTTACGAAGATTGAACGATTCGTCTAGGCCCCAATCAAGATGTCTCGATTCGCGCCCAGCCATGCAAAACATAGCCCGGAGAACGACCGCTCCGGTTGTTTTTCAATAGAAAAACACAATTCTAACGAATAGTGTTTGTCTAATGAAACAACAACCTGCGGTTATATCGCACCCTTTTGCTTGGCCTTAGGAATCCTATCTTTCACGATAAATAGTGACTTTTTTTTAGAGTTTTTGACGAATGCCCGTCAATTACGTTGTGAGCGCGTAGAAGGCGGGAGATGGGTTCGCTTACTCCTTTCACACAAGGCATGGAGACATGACGAGGGCGGTTGGCGCCGGACGGCTGATTGGTAGGTGGCTGGTCCGACCCCGGTGGCGCTGGCTGACCGGTCCCGGACGGCTGGTTCGACCCCGGTGGCGCTGGCTGACCGGTCCCGGACGGCTGGTCCGACCCCGGTGGCGCTGGCTGACCGGTCCCGGACGGCTGGTCCGACCCCGGTGGCGCTGGCTGACCGGTCCCGGACGGCTGGTTCGACCCCGGTGGCGCTGGCTGACCGGTCCCGGACGGCTGGTCCGACCCCGGTGGCGCTGGCTGACCGGTCCCGGACGGCTGGTCCGACCCCGGTGGCGCTGGCTGACCGGTCCCGGACGGCTGGTCCGACCCCGGTGGCGCTGGCTGACCGGTCCCGGACGGCTGGTCCGACCCCGTTGGCGCTGGCTGACCGGTCCCGGACGGCTGGTCCGACCCCGGTGGCGCTGGCTGACCGGTCCCGGACGGCTGGTCCGACCCCGGTGGCGCTGGCTGACCGGTCCCGGACGGCTGGTCCGACCCCGGTGGCGCTGGCTGACCGGTCCCGGACGGCTGGTCCGACCCCGGTGGCGCTGGCTGACCGGTCCCGGACGGCTGGTCCGACCCCGGTGGCGCTGGCTGACCGGTCCCGGACGGCTGGTCCGACCCCGGTGGCGCTGGCTGACCGGTCCCGGACGGCTGGTCCGACCCCGGTGGCGCTGGCTGACCGGTCCCGGACGGCTGGTCCGACCCCGGTGGCGCTGGCTGACCGGTCCCGGACGGCTGGTCCGACCCTGGCGGCGCTGGCGGATCAGCCGAACATCTTCACAAAGAAGAAAAGACACTGCACGACATATTCGCCTTGAACGGCTACCGAGGTGACTTCATACGAAGATGTTCGGCTGATCCGCCAGCGCCGCCAGGGTCGGACCAGCCGTCCGGGACCGGTCGGCCAGCGCACAGTAGGCGATCCAGTATGAGTACGAAAAATCAGGCTTCTAGCTTTAAAAAATGTTTAGTGCAGAACAGAAAAACTACCTGGGGGAGGTCGCACCCCCCCCGGTCAAGTTACGCATTAGCCTGGGGGGATAATGCGTATGGGGGATAATGCGCAAAAACGCATTTGGACGCCCCCCCCCTCATGTGCGGGCGAGGGTTAAAATCTACAGAGACACCACGTGGCGCTACGGTCGGGGTAGGGCGAGTCCAAACCAAATCCCAAGGGGAGTGAGGCCACCGGTCATTTTGGGGGGGAAGGAGGCAGGGGAGTGACGCGCTATCGCGGCGTGGAGCGTGCGTAACGCCGAGAGTGGGCCGCCCGCCACTGCGCCGCGGCTGAGGGGAGGGGATGCTGGTTGCGGATGCGCTCACTCAGGTATGGTGGTATCCCGTACAAGTGGAGCCAGCAAGAATGCAACTGAAGGGAGTAATCATCTCAATCAAACGACAGCAGAGCTTGGCAGTCAGGCAGTGGCCTACCTGTGTGCCGACGAGCTGACTCAGTGTCTTCACTGCCGACCGGCGCACATTGGAGCTGGGGTGGCCCAGGAACGGCCATAGTCGCGGCACAACGTCCGGCAGCCACGTCCTGTCGGCAGGGAGAGTGAGAGTGAGAGTGAGAGTGAGAGTGATAGTGAGAGTGAGGGAGAGAGAGAGAAAGTAAGTGAGTGAGTGAGTTAGTTCGTGAGTAGTTAGGCTAATGCGCAACTTAACTTGCGCCCCGCTGGGGGGGGGGAGAATCTGCCCCCCTCCCGTTTTTTTTCACCAGTAACTTCTAAAAGCGTTACGCCAGTGACGTAAAACTTTCAGTACCTTATCATACATCAATTTAACACGATCCCTGAAAATTTGAGCGAAATCCGTCAGATTTTTTTTTGAAAATAACGTTTAAGTGACGTCATGTCACGCCATTTTCGCCTCAACAACGACAAAACTCCAAACGCCGCTAACATCTTTATTTCTAAAGGAATCAAGACGTAACAAAAAGATTATACGTGATTCTACTTTGTCTATCAAATGGCTATCTCGGTGTTTTGAAAATTCTGGATTTTGGCCGTTCTTTTCTTTAAATACTGACTTTTTTGGGAAAATCATTATAAAATCCAAAATTGTCAGTGTATCGAAAAAACCGGAAGATATCGACACCTTTTTTTTAAACCCCACATCTGTTCTCCGGTGAATTTCCGGGAAGTACGAAAGATCTCTTTTTAAACGTGTCCAATCGTCCGATCCTGATCAAATTTGTGTGTTCGTGAGCTTGCTCTGGCATTGCTTGATCTGCCAAGGCAGACAAACTTGAGAAAAATCGAGTGACTGTACCTTTTTGGAAGGTTTCTAAACAACTTATCTGAACTTCACGGGAGAACAAATGTGGGGTTTAAAAAAAAGGTGTCGATATATGGCAGAGAAGTGGTCTATGTGCACCTACATGCCAATTTTTAGAAGAATCGGTTCAAAAATGTGGGAGTTCTTCAAATTTTTATGACATCACGACCCACAATTAAAAAAAAAAAACAGATTTTTTGGAAGTTCGAGACCTCGTAGAGAAC
Source organism: Amphibalanus amphitrite (assembly GCF_019059575.1). Lineage (NCBI taxonomy): Eukaryota > Metazoa > Arthropoda > Thecostraca > Balanomorpha > Balanidae > Amphibalanus > Amphibalanus amphitrite. Next base: position 18,554 of record NW_024883284.1, read on the forward strand.
CAAAAATAGGACCATTCGACTCGCCGTGAAAAGCTGCATAAGATATAGGGTGTTCACTAAAAATTGACACAAACTTTGAATAACTGCACACCAAAAGCGAAGCAAGCTATTTCGATACAACTTTCCATAGAGATAAAAGGAACATTTCTCATCATATCGAGCATAAAATTTCACGGATATATGATCAAATCAGTCGCATAGGAGGTCGCATTAAATAAGGACCACCGGAAGCCTATTGGCAGGCTTTCCCAAAATAGTGCGTCAATGGGAGAGTCTCGGACGTACTAATGAAAACTTATAATGTCGAACTTAGTTACATACCGCAAGGTGGAAAGAAAGTTCTATGTGGGTGTGGGAGTCCGAAAAAGCTGAAGTAGTGTTATTGTGAAGATATTGACCTGAGGAAAGGTCGGCGCCCCGAAAATGCACGTGGAGGGGCTTTTTGGCACCTCACGGCGCAATGCTGCTGATCAGTAGGGTATCAGCTGTACCAACACGAAGAAGATAAACACACCTGAGGCTAGGCTGAGTAACAAACGGCGTAAATGATTTCTCGAAGCGACCGGGAACAGCATTAGGCAATAGACGTAAATATGCAATGGTCAAGAAAGGGCCAAAAAGTTCAGAAAAGGTCGAACTATTTAAAGAAGAAAAGTTATGTTTTTAGTTAAAGGGCGACAATTAACTAGACAATGAAGTGTTCTGTAGTGATGCTATCGATGACACAAGAGCTAACGTCCATTTAAGTGTCAGTATGCAAGCTAACGCTGGATGCTATGGTGTATGTGTCATTTTAAAGCATATCAACAGTTCGACTTCATTCATCCAGGCTGGTCCTATATAATATGATATTTTCGGAGCCAAGTGTATTATTTAGTACTGGAAGTTCACGCAGAACAACATATGTAACCAGAAGGTAGTCTTCTGGTCTGACCTCACGCCAGCACACTAACCAAGGGGCGCCTTGAGGACCCCGGCCGATGTAAAAATTCCACTTGGAACGAGGCCCAATAAGCCGTTTGCCGCGCCTGAAATTTAAGAAATGAGTATTAAATGTGTTTTGCCGAAGGCTATAACGTATGTTGGTGTCTTTAAATTTCATAGAAAATATCAACTGTTTGTTCCAGGCACGTACCCAGGATTTCGCCCAGGAGGGGGCCACCTGCTTTCGAAGGGGCCCCCCACAGTGTATAGGGCCCCCCAGGTTCCCCGGGGGCCCCCGGGAGTCATGAAGAACCTTTCGATGGTGGGGGGGGGGGGGCATAGTGGGTCCGGTCTCTCCTGCAGACGTAGGTGAGAAAACGCCACGTGTGTGGGAAAACGCAATTCAGTTCTTTACAACCTAATGTAGCATTTGGTTGTGATTTCTCGCGTTCAACTTCATCAAAGTCAATTAAAACGGTCTCTGTAACGGTCTAAGCCTTGAGAAAATGTGGAAATTTGGAAAGTAAAAATATTTTTGCTTGAGGAGTGTGCATGAAACGCACGGCATTTTATGAGCGAGCGCCTCAATTACTGAACATCCTCCAATCCGGATATGTAGGTATATAATATAATAGTGGGGAATAAATGTCTCGTTATCGGAATTCCACTATCTGGCAACAAGCCCTATGTAAACGCGGCTATTATATGTTTCACTAGGAATCGAGCGCAATTGTACTTTTAGCCAGAAAATAAATGTTTGGGTAATTCTGGGACACTGTATTAATTGGAGGAATAGGACTTAGGAGGAAATGCGATTGCAAATCGACCCACATCCCTGTGTTAGCCAATGACGCCTTTGGGGCCAAGGTTGGGGGGTAGCCTTTTTGTTTTTCTGTGATATCTCCGGCACCGTGAAAGATATTGGCTCCTTCAGATGAGTGCCTACTCCAGTCACTACTTATATCCAGCAGCCAGTAGCCACTCAGATGATTTGGGATCAATCAGGTGATAAGCGTACTTTCAGACGACCAGGGGCCCCCAGTCGACCAAGGGTTCCCAGGCGACCAGGTCCTCCAGATGACTAGGTGCCCCACTGCCCCAGGCGACCAGGGCCCTCGAGGCGACCAAGGGCCAATGCGATCAGGTCCCCAAAGCGATCAGGGGCCCCCAGGCGACCAGGGGGCCCCCATGCGACCAGGGGGTCCCATGCGACCAGGCCCCCGGCTACCAGGGGCCCCCAGGCGACCAGGGGCCCTCTAGTTGACCAGCGGCCCTCAGGCGATCAGGGGCCCCCAGGCGACCAGGGGATCCCAGGCTACCAGGGGCCCAAGGCGACTAGGGGCGACCGGGGGCCCCAGGCAACCAGGGGCCCCCATGCGACCAGGCCCCCCGGCTACCAGGGGCCCCCTGGGCGACTAGGTACCCCCAGGCGATCAGGGTCCTCAATATCATGCAACCAGAGGCCCCCCATGCGACTAGGGCCCCCTAGGCGACTAGGGGCCACAGACTATCAGGGGCCCATACGACCAGGCCCCGGGCTATCAGGGCCCCTAGGCAACTAGGGGCCCCCAGTCGATCAGGGGCCTCATGCGACCAGAGGCCCCCTATGCGACCAGGGCCCCCTAGGCGACTAGGGGCCACAGGCTATCAGGGGCCCCATGAGACCAGGCCCCCGGCTACCAGAGGCCCCCTAGGCGACCAGGGGCCCAGGAAACTGGGGGCCCTTGGATGACTGCAGGGGCCCCTCGGGTACCCAGGGCACATAAATGAAACTTAAATATCAATTTTTCTTCTGAGTAAAAGACGTTTTATCCAGTGTTTAAAAAAATATCCTGGGGCCTGAGGGGCCCCCCCCTTGGGTACGTCACTGGTTTGTTCGTTACCGCCATGAATTGGCCAAATTCACGGCCCACTGGTGCCAGAGAATGTGAAAACACAAGCAAACGTCCAAAAAGAGACATATGGGGATCAGGCAAATCTGTTGACGCTCTACAGCTTGCAGCAGGTGCAATGCGCTTTACAATAATGCCTCGTTTGTTTAAATCGGTACATTTTTACTGAAGATACAGTCCGCTAAATTTTGTCTCAATTTTTAGTGAACACATATTAGACACCTTTTTAGGGCTTAACAACCAACTCCAAAATTAGACCTCACTTGACCTGACCTTGAACTGGCCTTGACCAGAAATTCATCCAGATGTGGTCCATATCACTTATTGAGTGTGCCTATTGAATTCTATGAATAAAATGACCCATAAAACATGTGTCACGCATGCCTTTTCTATATTCCGTTTTTGGTGACCTGACCTGACCTTGACCTTGATCTTTTCATGATATAATATGCAACGAATATGGTCTTGGTAGCCTAAGAACACGTTTTGGGCAATCAGTCTCAGTCCAATCTTCGGCAACCACGGTGCAAGGCCGATACTGCAGAAACTTGCATTTTGTACCCTTGACCTGACCTTGAACTGACCTCTCACCTACTCAAGCAAAAAAAAACGGCTCTTTAGATCCGCCTTGTTTAGCTTTCGATTGCCGTTTTCCCCGTCTTTCTACGACCATAATTTCGGAAGTTAGACAGGGGGATCTGCCCCCCCCCCCCAGCAGGGCGCGGGTTAATTTGTGTTTCTTTGGTGCAAGAAAGCAAGAGTCGGGTCAACTGAGGTCAAATGCGGTCAAACTATGTTTTTGCTAGTAACTCGGCATAAAGCAGGGGTACAGCTTCAACAATGACGTCATTGTATCCCTTTCAATCAGCCGAGTCGAATGACTGCAGCATTAATAATTAAGGTGAAATTAAGAGCTTCAGAACTCGTAAAACAAATGTGAATATTTTGAGAACCACTTGACGGCGTGAAATAAGAACATGATTTTCGCGCAATCAGGAGCTCAAAATCTATAAGTTGCACAATTTTGAGCCAAATCTGAGGGGTCCGGGAATGTGCACGCGAATCTGAATGTGAACATAATGCAACTTTATGCACGTGCTTAACCCGGCGGCCGCTGGGCCTCCGCCCCACCCGCCGGCCGCTGGGGGGGGGGGGGGGCATATAGTTGCCCCCCTTTACTTCCGCGACGATATCGTCGCAACGCGAAGAGATAGAGAAGCGAAACTTTGCACACATCTTCCTGAATACCTAGCCGAGGTTGTGTCCAAATTTGGTGTCGATCCCATTTGAAATGACGTCACAGTGACGTCAGAAGTGAAATTATAGATTTGCGACTCTCATATTCCTCACCATACATCAGATATATGGGACCGAATATAAAGGGTCGATTATTGGTCAGAAACCAGATGGAAGTGTAGTTAGATGTTTTAGGATGACAGCAGGTGCTGTTTAGTTCATTTACAGCTGAGGTTCATGCTCAGCGTCATCAGAAACGGTCCATATCGAAAAACGACAAAACTTTATGACGTCACTGTGACGTCATCTTAGTTGATACAACCACCAAACTTTCCTCAAACATTGCCTAGGTATTCATTTGAAGCTATTCCAAGTTTCGCCTTCGTAGCTCATCAGGTTTCGGAGATATTTCACAAAACGTAAAGGGGGGCAACTTTATGCCCCCCCCCCCCCAGCGGCTCGTGGGTTAATTAAAGAGGGAATCGAGAGGCAGGAGAAAATTCTGTCAAATTATGCAATGTGAATTTTCGGGCATTTCATGCACACAATTTATTGTTTTTACAGTAATGTTTTGAGCATCTGCCAGAGGCGATGCCGGGGTCCAGGGTGAGCGATACGAGCATGACCTCTGGCCGGCCTCCAGACTGTTTTTGTCCAGTTGTCAGACACCGGTGCCTCCGTCATACGGCAGTTTTACTCCTGATGGTGGCATAGGACCCGATTGTCCTCCCCGTGGCCTAGTGGATAAGACGTCCGTCTCCTAACTCGGTGGCAGCGAGTTCGCGGCCGGGGAAAAATAGGATTTTGCTACAGCGTGCATCTTATGATACAGGACATGACCGTACTGCAGAGGCCCTAAACTGAATGGAAAGTTTCGCCGAACTGGACCACTGATGCCCATGCACAAGTAAATATTTTAAAGAATTAGACTATACATGTGTTCCGAAATTAAACATGTTGATAGGCTAATGTTATGCAAAATATCAATGGAGTTTTACAATGAAAATAGTTGTGGTGAATAGTAAATCCGAGAGTGTTAACCCGCGCCCCACTGAGGTCTGCGTATAGCGCGTCCTACTGGGGGGGGGGGCTCTTCATAGCTCCCCCCTCTTAACTCCGAAACTACTAGCCGATCTTCAAAATTTAAACGGCGTCTGATAGCCCCGGAAAAAAACTGTCGAAAGAAACCTTATTTAATTGACCTCGAGGTCAACAATGACGTCACAGGTCAGGTCAAAGTAAAAATTATTAGCATTTTGGCTTGTTCACATTTTGGGCTCTGGCTGCGGTCTTACAAGTCAGATCAGGCTCATTTTTGGTTCACACACTGGTGAACAGATGCTTTAGATCCCCTAAGGGTACCAAACTTGTACTCGTACTTTGATTTTCCGGTCAGCGTCAGGTCATCACAGGTTACGGAAATATTATATCATGCATCGGTCACGTGACACATGTTTATGGTCCATTTAGGCCATAGATCTCAAACTTCATGTCGTTTGTGTCATTTGAGGTCATTTTGAGTTTAATTTAGCTTAGGTCAGGTCATTTACAGGTAAAAAGGTCAAATTTTGAAGTTAAATTTTTTTCAGCAAAAAATGTGCATTTGATGGAGTTTGAGCTCAGGAACACGATGGTGCTATTTATATTGGTGTACATTTTCGAACAAGTACTGAAAAATTGATTTCAAAAATTTATAATTGTGAATTTTTTGCAATAATGCGTATAACTTGGCCATTTTTGAAGATTTTTAGCTAAAACTTGCTTAAGTTATAAGCATGTGTTCTAGGTATCACATATATTCCGTTTTTTTTTTCGAAAAGTCAAAAGGTTTTTGAAAAAAATAAAAATTTAAATTTTGAATTGTATTCTACTATTATCTACTATTAAAAATCTTAAAAAGTCCGCCGCCCACGCCGCCCACGCCGACGTCGGGGTTACTCCCAAAAACGCTCATTGCAAAGCCGTCGATTGACGCAGGAGGGTGAAAATTTTACCACTCGTGGGTCACGTAAATGAACAGGTCGTATTAAATTTTGGGCACGATGTGGCCGGGGGTGCGCCCGTGGCGCGTGCTCATGTGCGGCATAGGTTTAGCATTAGAATCGGCAAAAACAGGCTATTGCTCGGAAACGGTAATGGCTACGGGGGTGAAATTTCCATGCCAAGTCGAGCGCGTGCATTCATTTGTCGTATTAAATTTTCGAGGATGTGGGTTCAGCGGTGTGCACGTGGTGGGGCCGCGACCGGTGCCGAGCAGAGGGCACGTGCTTTAGGCTCAGTTGTTCGCTTAAAAAAAACTGAGTCAAAAGCATCAGAGCCGGGAGGTCGTTGACCTTTGACAACGAAGGCCGACGCAAGGCACCGCTCGCCAAGGGGATTCGCCAGTAAATACAATCAATTTGTTTTTGTAATATCTCAGCCGTTTCTGGGCCGATTTAGCTGAAACTTAAGCACTGTCGGTGGTAGTGCAGGGTAGGGTAGGGTAGGGTAGGGTAAGGTAGGGTAGGGTAGGGTAGGGTAGGGTAGTGTAGGGGTAGGGTAGGGTAGGGTAGGGTAGGGTAGGGTAGGGTAGGGTAGTGTAGGGGTTGGGTAGGGTAGGGTAGGGTAGGGGTAGGGTAGGGTAGGGGTAGGGTAGGGTAGGGTAGGGTAGTGTATAGAGATAGGGTAGGGTAGGGTAGTGTAAGGGTGGGGTAGGGTAGGGTAGGGTAGGGTAGGGTAGGGTAGGGGTAGGGTAGGGTAGGGTAGTGTATAGAGATAGGGTAGGGTAGGGTAGTGTAAGGGTGGGGTAGGGTAGGGTAGGGTAGGGTAGGGTAGGGGTAAGGTAGGGTAGGGTAGGGTAGGGTAGGGTAGGGTAGGGTAGGGTAGGGTAGTGTAAGGGTAGGGTAGGGTAGGGTAGGGTAGGGTAGGGTAGGGGTAGGGTAGGGTAGGGAAGTGTAGGGGTAGGGGTTGGGGTAGGGTAGGGTAGGGGTAGGGTAGGGTAGGGGTAGGGTAGGGTAGAGTAGGTTAGGGTAGTGTAGGGGTAGGGGTAGGGTAGGGTAGGGTAGGGTAGTGTAAGGGTAGGGTAGGGTAGGGTAGTGTAAGGGTAGGGTAGGGTAGGGTAGGGTAGGGTAGGGTAGGGTATTGTAGGGGTAGGGGTAGGGTAGGGTAGGGTAGGGTTGAATTGAGTAACACCCTAACTTACAAAGGGCTCGAACAACTCACATGCATCACCATCATACTTTACAGTTCAATTAAAAGCAGTTACCCAGTTCTTCACAAATAATACCAATAAAAATGCAAGTTTCTACACCCAAACTAATGCATCCGTTAATCATACATATCGAAACATACAGTTATCGCGTAAACCTGTACCTCTAGTAAATCTTAAAAAGTCCGCCGCCGCCGGCGGGGTTACTCCCTAAAAGGCTTATTACGGCGCCGTCGATTGACGCAGAAGGGTGAAATTTTGACGACTCGTGGGTCACGTCATTCAACAGGTCGTATTAAATTTTGGGCACGATGCGGCAAGGGGGTGCGCCCGTGGCGCGTGCTCATGTGCGCCATAGGGTTAGCATTAGGGCCGCGACCGGCGCCGAGCAGAGGGCACGTGCTTTAGGCTCAGTTGTTCGCTTAAAAAACTGAGTGGAAATAATCAGAGCCGGCAGGTCATTGACCTTTGACAACGAAGGCCGACACAAGGCACCGCTCGCCAAGGGGATTCGCCAGTAAATACAATTAATTTGTTTTTGCAATATCTCAGCCGTTTCTGGGCCGATTTAGCTGAAACTTGGACCGTCGGTGGTAGGGTAGGGTAGGGTAGGGTAGGGTAGGGTAGGGTAGGGGTAGGGTAGGGTAGGGTAGGGTAGGGTAAGGTAGGGTAGGTTAGTGCAGGAGTAGGGTAGTAGGGTAGGGTAGGGTAGGGACTAGGGTAGGGACTAGGGTAGGGTAGGGTAGGGTAGGGTAGGGTAGGGTAGGGTAGGGTAGTGTAGGGTAGTAGGGTAGGGTAGGGTAGGGTTGTAGGGTAGTTAGGTAGGGTAGGGTAGGGTAGTAGGGTAGGTTAGGGTAGTAGGGTAGGGTAGGGTAGGGTAGGGTAGGGTAGGGTAGGGCAGAGTAGGGTAGGGAAGTAGGGTAGGGTAGGGTAGGGTAGGGTAGGGTAGGGTAGGGTAGGGTAGGGTAGGGTAGGGTAGGGTAGGGTAGGGTAGGGTAGGGTAGGGTAGGGTAGAGTAGGGTAGGGTAGTAGGGTAGAGTAGGGTAGGGTAGGGTAGGGTAGAGTAGGGAAGGGTAGGGGTAGGGTAGGGTAGGGTAGGGGTAGGGTAGGGTAGGGTAGGGTTAAATTGAGTAACATCCTAACTTACAAAGGGCTCGAACAACTCGCATGCATCACCATCATACTTTACAGTTCAATTAAAAGCAGTTAGCCAGTTCTACACAAATAATACCAATAAAAATGCAAGTTTCTACACCCAAACTAATGCATCCGTTAAATACGTATCACCAGTATAACGCCTTTTGGGGCGACTAACGGAGCGAGCGAGAGGGTGAGCCTTGCACGTGCGAAATTTCGACGGGGTACCTCCAGCTGACTTGTGCACGGCACCCTACTAACCGGTCTCTAGCGATGTGCCAAATTTGAGCACAATCGGCCCAGCCGTTCTCGAGATCTGGAAGCGGCACCCTGCACGTGCGCACGTGCAAAATGGGTCCCAACTGACTCTTGCACGGCACCCTACTAACCGGTCCCTAACCATGTGCCAAATTTGAGCTCAATCGGTCCAGCCATTCTCGAGATCTGGAATCGACCCCTGCACGTGCGCACGTGCAGCAGCACCCCAATTCTGGCACATGGATATGCATTGCCTAGTGGGTGCCTACCTACATGCCAACTTTCAGTGCAATCGGCCAAGTAGTTACCGAGATATTGCAACAATTACAAAACTGACACCTCTTTGTTTTGCACGTGGCACGTGCATAAGGGGTCACCCACATGCATCGGGAATAGTCCAATACTTGGTAGAAGGAATGAAGATACCTTACAAAAATTACCGCGTGTAAATCGGTCAAGTGGTTGCTGAGATATAAGCGTCGCAGAATCGTGACCACGGCCGGCCGGCCGCTCATACTCAGAAATTTCCGTTAATCTAAGGAAAGACTACGCTCGCTTCGCTCGCTCCGTAAAAACATACAGTTATCGCGTAAACCTGTACATCTAGTCTACTATTATAAATCTTAAAAAGTCCGCCGCCGCCCACGCCGCCGCCGTCGGGGTTACTCCCAAAAACGCTTATTGCGGCGCCCGCGTCGATGGACGCAGGAGGGTGACATTTTTGCCACTCGTGGGTCACGTAATAAAACAGGTCGTATTAAACTTTGGGCACGATGCGGCCGGGGGTGCGCCCGTGGCGCGTGCTCATGTGCGCCATAGCCCATAGGGTTAGCATTAGAATCGGCAAAAACAGGCTATTGCTCGGGAACGGTAAGGGCTACGGGGGTGAAATTTTCATGCCAAGTCGAGCGCGTGCATTCATTTGTCGTATTAAATTTTCGAGGGTGTGGGTTCAGCGGTGTGCACGTGGTGGGGCCGCGACCGGTGCCGAGCAGAGGGCACGTGCTTTAGGCTCAGTTGTTCGCTTAAAAAACTGAGTCAAAAGCATCAGAGCCGGGAGGTCGTTGACCTTTGACAACGAAGGCCGACACAAGGCACCGCTCGCCAAGGGGATTCGCCAGTGAATACAATCAATTTGTTTTTGTAATATCTCAGCCGTTTCTGTGCCGATTTAGCTGAAACTTGGACTGTCGGTGGTAGTGCAGGGTAGGGTAGGGTAGGGTAAGGTAAGGTAGGGTAGGGTAGGGTAGGGTAGGGTAGGGTAGGGTAGGGTAGGGTAGGGTAGGGTAGGGTAGTGTAGGGTAGGGTAGGGTAGGGTAGGGTAGGGTTAGTGTATAGGTAGTGTATTTTTAACGCCCGACACTGAGGAAGTCAAATAAGAAATGGGCGCGATATAGCCTCGCAGCTGGTGCGCCCTGTCACTCCAAATCATCATCGGTAGTGTAAGGGTGGGGTAGGGTAGGGTAGGGTAGGGTAGGGTAGGGTAGGGTAGGGTAGGGTAGGGTAGTGTATAGGGATAGTGTAGGGTAGGGTAGTGTAAGGGTGGGGTAGGGTAGGGTAGGGTAGGGTAGGGTGGGGTAGGGTAGGGTAGGGTAGGGTAGTGTAAGGGTGGGGTAGGGTAGGGTAGGGTAGGGTAGGGTAGGGTAGAGTAGGGTAGGGTAGGGTAGGGTAGTGTAAGGGTAGGGTAGGGTAGGGTAGGGTAGGGGTAGGGGTAGGGGTAGGGTAGGGTAGTGTAGGGGTAGGGGTAGGATATGGTAGGGGTAGGGGTAGGGTAGGGGTAGGGTAGGGTAGGTTAGGGTAGTGTAGGGGTAGGGTAGGGTAGGGTAGGGTAGGGTAGGGTAGGGTAGGGTAGGGTAGGGTAGGGTAGGGTAGGGTAGGGTAGGGTAGGGTAGGGTAGGGTATTGTAGGGGTAGGGGTAGGGTAGGGTAGGGTAGGGTAGGGTAGGGTAGGGTTGAATTGAGTAACATCCTAACTTACAAAGGGCTCGAACAACTCGCATGCATCACCATCATACTTTACAGTTCAATTAAAAGCAGTTACCCAGTTCTTCACAATTAATACCAATAAAAATGCAAGTTTCTACACCCAATCTAATGCATCCGTTAATCATACATATCAAAACATACAGTTATCGCGTAAACCTGTACCTCTAGTAAATCTTAAAAAGTCCGCCGCCGCCGTCGGGGTTACTCCCTAAAAGGCTTATTACGGCGCCGTCGATTGACGCAGAAGGGTGAAATTTTGACGACTCGTGGGTCACGTCATTCAACAGGTCGTATTAAATTTTGGGCACGATGCGGCCGGGGGTGCGCCCGTGGCGCGTGCTCATGTGCGCCATAGGGTTAGCATTAGGGCCGCGACCGGCGCCGAGCAGAGGGCACGTGCTTTAGGCTCAGTTGTTCGCTTAAAAAACTGAGTGGAAATAATCAGAGCCGGCAGGTCATTGACCTTTGACAACGAAGGCCGACAAAAGGCACCGCTCGCCAAGGGGATTCGCCAGTAAATACAATTAATTTGTTTTTTAATATCTCAGCCGTTTCTGGGCCGATTTAGCTGAAACTTGGACCGTCGGTGGTAGGGTAGGGTAGGGTAGGGTAGGGTAGGGTAGGGTAGGATAGGGTAGGGTAAGGTAGGGTAGGTTAGTGCAGGAGTAGGGTAGTAGGGTAAGGCAGGGTAGGGACTAGGGTAGGGTAGGGTAGGGTAGGGTAGGGTAGGGTAGGGTAGTAGGGTAGGGTAGGGTAGATGTTGTGTTGGTCACTGACCTTTTATGTCAGAGGTCACTAACCTCATAAGAGGTATCCGTGTTTTAACTGTACGTGCCGAGAACGCGATATTTTATCTGAGGAAATTTGAACGTTCTCTCGGCACAAACTGAGTGGTGTTATAATTTGGTCTTGAATATGTAAGGCACTCGAATACAGGAATTAAACTAAACGAACTCTAAGTTACAACATAATGGCGACAAGGATGATGAATTAATTAAGTAGAGTAACGTAACGTCAGATATCGAGTGTTACCATGATAATTTTTTATTTGAGAGAAGATTGGTGCAAAGTAACTTAACAGACGTTTGATTGAGTTGGAGTGAGGCTGAACGGTGAACTGGGTCGCGACTGTTGCATATAATTGTGGATATCACTGTGGACCCGGAACAGGCCACAGCAAGTAAATATGGCGCTCAGTCTCAGCACTCCAGAGAAGTTCCATGAAGGTGAAGACTTCGATATATGGCTAGATGGATTTGAAGTGTACCTGTGTGCTTTAGGCATAGAAGAAGTGACTCGGAAGAGAGCACTGCTGCTTCATTTACTGGGCACTGACATCCAACAGAAACTAAAGGATATGGCTGAAATTGAATCCGATTCAGCACTGCCAAATGACTATGAACGCACCAAAGCAAAGCTGAGACGTATTCTTAAACCCCAGGTCCGAACTCTGTACGAAAGGAACATATTCCACAACATTACCATGATGGACCGAGATGAAAATATTAGAGATTTTGTGGGGCGCTTGAAGAAACAGGCAGAGAAGTGTGACTTTACTCGGGAGCAGAAAACTGAGCTCATTCGTGATATGATATTCTCACGGTGTCCGCACTCTTCGCTGCAAGTCAGAATGCTTGAGGCACAGCACCTGACGGCAGAAGATGCAATCAAAATGTGGGAGTCGTTTCTGCAGGTCCGAGTACAGGCAAAGAAACTTCAAGAGATGAATCTGACAAAAGAAGTCAATCCGAGTCCGGAGCAGGAGCCGAAGAAAGAAGGAGAGTCGGCCTACCGAGTCGTCGGTGAAAAGGGCCAGAAAAGTCCGTTCCAACACGGCGACAGAAAAGGCGGACAGAGTCGAGGCCCATGCTACCGATGCGGAAGGAGTTCGCACAAAGCGAGTGACTGTTTAGTCACCAGAGGGAAAACGTGCAACAAGTGCGGAGGCAAGAACCATTTTGCCAAGATGTGCAAAAGCCGCCAAGATGATGGACCGAGCTACAAGCGGCGAGTGAATGCCACAAGAGACGAAGTCGAAGCAGATCGGACAGTGAGTGATTTCGACGACTTTGCGTTCACGTCCGAGAGCAGCAGCGCTGAAGGACGTGGCACACTGACCTCAGTGCAGCTAAACGGTCAGATTGTGAGGGTTTTGGTTGACACAGGAGCCTCAGCAGATATTATAACAAGAAAGGACTTCAAAACACTGGTCGGTTTCAAGACAGTGAAGACCAACCGGCGTCTGCTGCCGTATGGCTCGAAGATCCCTCTGAAGCTGGATGGTCAGTTCTTGGCGACAACGGCGGTGAACGGCAGAGAGGTCCAGAGCTGCTGGCTGATCGCGGCCCACGGCCAAGTTTCGCTTCTGAGTGGAGTAACGGCAGAGCTGCTCGGACTGATATCCACCGGGAAACACGTCAATCAAGTAGCGGAGAACGGCAGCCAGCGCCTATCACTCGAAGCGATTCTGAAGGAGAACAAGGATGTGTTTGAAGACAAGTTAGGACAACTGGCTGACGTAAAGGCCCATTTGAGGCTAAAGGAAACGGCAGAGCCCGTTTTCAAGGGAGTCAGAACGGTCCCATACGCCCTGCAAGACCAAGTTGAGAGCGAGCTGAAGAAATGGGAAGACAGTGGAATTGCTGAGAAGATCGAATATTCTGAATGGGGAACGCCACTGGTGGTGGTTCCGAAGCCCGGAGGAGGCATCAGGATTTGCGGTGACTACAAGTGCACTGTGAACCCTCAGCTTGAGGTTCCGAAACATCCAATGCCAACCTTAGAAGACATTCTGGCAAAGCTGCCAGATATGAAGTTGTTCTGCAAGTTGGACCTCAGCACAGCGTATTTGCAGATGACGCTGGACGAAGAGAGCCAGAAGATGACGGTGCTGAACACTCCGAGGGAACTGCTGAAGATGAAGCGGTTACCATACGGGATAGCAGCCTCTCCAGCTATATTCCAAAGCACGATGGAGAAGGTGCTTGAAGGCCTTCCAGGAGTGACATGCTTCCAAGATGACGTCCTTGTAGCGGGACCAACAGAGGCTGAAACATTAGAGCGGTTAAGTGAAACGCTGAAGCGACTGAAGAAGTGGAAGCTCGTCCTAAAAAGGAAAAAGTGCGAGTTCATGATGAAGTCGATTCGGTATCTTGGAGTGGAACTCAGCGGTGACGGCGTGAAACCAGTGAAGGAGAAGGTGACCCCGGTGTTGGACGCTCCCAGACCTCGGAACACGGGCGAGTTGAGAAGCTTCCTGGGAGCTGTGACCTTCTACGCCAGATTTGTGGCTGCTATGTCGAAAGTGGCAGCGCCGCTGCACAGACTGCTGAAGAAGGGCCAAAAGTGGAAATGGACGGCGACTGAAGAAGCCAGCTTCAACGAGCTGAAGAAGAGGCCCACTCAAGCACCCGTCTTGGCACATTATGACGGACGGAAGCCAATGCGTTTGATCACGGACGCCAGTCCGTATGGCTTAGGAGCCGTTCTCGTGCAGGTGGACGGAGACGGGAACGAGAGGCCTGTCAGATTTGCCTCCAGAAGCCTATCCACAGCCGAGAAGAATTATGCCCAGGTCGAACGGGAAGGGCTGGCCGTTATCTTCGGTGTGAAACGGTTCCGCCAGTACCTGTGGGGCAGAAAGTTCTCATTAGTGACTGATAACAAGCCACTGACAACGATGCTGGGACCAAAGACGCCAGGCCCTGCTCTAGCAGCTGCCCGAATGCAAAGATGGGCGTTGATTCTGGCAGAGTATACCTATGATGTGGAGTACAGAAAAGCAGCAGACATTCCCATGGCTGACTTCTTGTCTCGTTTGCCAGTTCCGGAAGCAGAGGAGACTGACAGGATCACAGATGAAGCTTCAGTGTGCTTCCTGGAGCAGTGGGACAGGATGGCGCCACTCACCTGTGAACACGTCAAGAGGGCCACTGGTCGAGACAGAGTTCTATCAAAGGTGGCACAGTACCTCCTCAGCGGCTGGCCGGAAAGGATCCCATCCGAGCTGCAACCGTTTGTCGCGGCAGCTGACCGGACCCGTCGCAGTCGGACACACAGCGCATCCGGCCGTCACTGTATTCCGAAAACCACTGACTCCGGCCGCCCGGCTCGCGGCCGACCCGAGCACCACGTGACCGGCCCAGGCCAAGGTCACCTGAAAGGCGCCGCATCAACAGGCGCGCCCTCGACATTTCCCCCCTTTTCAAAAAAACGAAAACGTTTTCTACACAGCACAACAAAATATGATGCAGTCACACATAAGTACAACAGAACAGTTGGCGCACATAAACACCCTGTTTTCGACGTTTCCGGTTTCACACAGGACACTCAAACACACGCTTCATATTTCGCATGTGCGTACGACGAATGCGACCCCGATCATCCTGTACGTCTACATGGCGACGGCCCACACGTTGCACCACAACATAAGGTCCCAGCCAAGGATCATCCATCTTTGACCTGGCTCCAAATTTTTACACAACACGCGGTCACCAGGTCGATATTCTACATCCTTAGCTCGGTGCCGCCGATCATAATAATGTTTGTATTCACACATTCGCTCAGCCTGCCGCTCCCGAGCCCGCTGGAATACCTCCGATAACAACCGCAACCTTTCAGAAATGAAATCATCTGAGTACTTTCGCACTGGACGAGTAGCTAAATCAGAAATAGGGCTATGAGGGTATCGTAAAAAGTACAAGAAAAATGGGCTGAATCCGTGTGTCCGGCATGGCTCATTGTTCAACGAAAACAGGATTCCCGGAAGGAGCAGCTCCCAATCGGCTCCATTGGAAGACGACAGTGCTCTGAGACGCCGTTTAATGTCTAAATGTCGCCGTTCAATTTTGCCCACTGCCTGATGGCAATAGCCCACACTGACTCTGGTCTGAACCCCAAAGAAGGTACACATTTCTTTAACCCTGTTATTTTTCAAAAGGTTCGAACCAGCATCGCATTCAGTGCGCTCAGGCGGACCAAACGTCAGAAAGTGATGAGCTAGTGCATCAGCTACACAGTCCGCCGAACCCGTTTCTAACGGGTATGCACTAACAGATCCTGAAAATTTGTCAATACAAGTAAGCAACTGACATTTTGATGAAATGGTACTACGAGGCATAGAAACGATATCTATGACTAGGACCGCATTTGGGCAATCAGCCCCCTGTGGTATCAAAGGCGGATTTTGAGGGCGTGTGTCCTTTTTCTTGCTGCAGCGTCTACAGCTACGGACGTATTCCTCACAAAGACGTTTCATACCTGGCAGCCACACCCGGCGGCGAAGTACCTCGCACATCTTACCCGCACCGCAGTGCGCCGCTGTGCTCACGTCGTGATGACAGCGCAGAAGCTCGAACCGTTTGGCCGCCGGCCACACGATCACAGGCGTCGTCTCAAACTCGCGCTGATATCTGACAAGCACCCCGTTCTGCAGCGAGAATTCCGCTATACATTCCCGTCTAAGCGCCACGGGAGTGGATCGAGGCCATTTACCATGCCGCAGACGGTGAGCAATGGATCTGCAGTCCCTATCATGTTTTTGGTACCAAATCAGCGATTCTCTGGTAAGCGACAACTGCGATAGAAAATCTTCAGAAATCAGGTTAATTTCCCCTGATTCTGAATCCTCGTAGGCTTTGCCACGACGATCTGCTTCAACAGGAGTTGCAAAACCAGCACCTCCGTCGCCCACAGACGCCTCTTCCCTCGCCGGCTGAGGATCCGGTGCTGTCGGCCCGCACCGGCCTGAAACACCGCTCTCTGTGGCGGCACCATCCGCTGCAGCCGGACCCGCCGCGCTGCCGCGCCCAGACGCCCGTCTATCGCCGCCGGAGGCGCCACAGCCGCGCTCCGGCCGGCTCAGCGGCCGCCTTGATGCACCGCCCTTGTCAACTCCCTCCGGGGGGAGTGAACCGAGTCCTCGTCTGACACATCCTCATCTGACACAGACATTTTCCCGTCAGTCCGCTCATGAAAACGCGAAATTGCGTCCACATGTTGCATTTGCGATGCAGGCCTATGCTCGGTTTCGAAGTGAAATTGACTCAAAAATGCTCTCCATCGAATCAACCTCGGGTTCACGCAATCCTTGTTTTTTTCAAAATTTGTAGGGCGCTTTTACAATCACAAAGCCACTTAAACTCCGCGTCGGCTAGATACTTGTACCACTTTTTAACCCCTTGAATAAAAGAAAAAAGTTCCAACTCGAAAATGGTCCACTTCCGTTGAGCCCGGCTATACCTGTTTCCACTGAAAGCGATCACCCGCTCTCTGCCATCAGGGAAAATCTGTGCGAGCATTTGACCAGACCCAGTGGACGAAGAGTCCGTATATAGGAGAAAGGGGTAGCCCCTCTTTGGATAGCTCAATATTCTATTTTCGCACAGCTCTGCTCTTAGATTACCAAAACACCGAGTTAATTCATCATCCCAATAATACTTCTCGGCGTTGCATAATTTTACCAGCGGCTCGGCTATACTTGAAAACGAGGGGACATATTTTCTAAACCAAGAAATTAAAACCAAAAATTCTCTTCGCTTCTCTTAACGATTCGGGGCGCGGCATGTCCCGGATCACGCGAATCCTTTCCGGATCCATCCCGATCCCATCTGGGGTAATCAAATGGCCCAGATACTTAAGAGATGTCTGAAATAATTTGCATTTCTCAGGCGCTACTTTCAATCCTGCTGACTGTAGCCGCTCAAACACAGTATGAAGTAACTTAAAATGGTCTTCTACGGTCTCAGACACCAATAGGATATCGTCACTGTAAAGGTAACATCCTTCAATGTCCCCCAACACTTTTCGCATTGCAAGGTGCAAGAAGTACGAAGACTGCATACACCCCATGGGCATTCTCCGAGGGTAGTACGTCTTACCGAGTGCGTGGAATGCGCAAATCTTGCTCGACTCGTGTGACAACTGAAGACACCAAAAGGCGTGGCGCAAATCTAGTGATGAAGCCACTTTCCAACCTCCCAGAGAAAAGACGAAATCATCTATTTCAGGAAAAACAAATCGCTTTGGTAGCAAGCATTTATTCAGCGCCCTTAAATCCTGTACAATGCGATATTCATTCGAACCCTTTGGAATCAATAAAATAGGACTGTTCCAGTCCGCCGGCTCACCTTCCTCTAACACCCCGCAGGACTGTAATTCATCAAGCTGAGATTTTAACTGCTCCTCCCGAGACCAAGGAATAGGATAGGGCTTGACAAATTGAGGGCTTGTTCCTCAAAGTCAAAGTCAAAGTCATTTATTAGAATTCTTCCACGGGGTGGGTATTAAGAATCCGGTCAGGAATGTGACATGGTGACATAGGAGCTAAGTGAGACCCAATTAAAAATATATGATGCTGATACAATGGCAAAAGCTACGTTAAAACACATCGACGATTACATTAAAACACTCGCGAACGCATCATCCGCATGTAAGAAGTTGACATCAGCAGGTTGACATTCTAAAATCAGGTGCCTATGGCGGTGCCCTTCGCATTCCACGATGCTGCCGCTCTATATGCAAACTCCCGCTGAGTTCTTGCGAGCCGCCACTTCGGGAGCTGCAACTTCCCGGCTGCTACCGCGCGAGTGTCACGTGACGACACTTCGGCCCGGCGGGTGAACATGGCCGACATCGCTGGGGGACATTGGTCATTATACAGGGCTCTCTGGACGTGAACATGATCATGGCGGCGCAGCATCACATCCACCCTCTCCCAACTAAGCGACTCCAACGCCGGCGATATATGCTCGGACCGTCGTGTCCCGGTCACAAGTCTGGCGGCGAAAGTTCATCGTCTTTTGGACGCGCTGCATTTGACACTTGGCGGCTCCTCCCCAGACGGACAGGCAATACTGAATGTGTGGGAACACGTGGGCTTGGACTAAGAGTTTAAGGACGTCAGGTGTGAGGTGGTGCCGGATTTTGTGGAGGGATGCGAGGATGGAGTTGCAGCGACGCACAACCATGGTTATGTGGGGATCCCACGTCAGGTGTCGGTCGAGCAGCACACCCAAAATTTTGACGGTCTGACTTGGCCGAATGTCGTTACCGGAGAGTGAGACGTAGAATGACTCAGTCTTTTTTAGAGTTTGCTGGGTTCCGATGAGAGTGATAAAGGTTTTGTTTTGGTTCATTTTTAGACTGTTGGCCTGGAACCACAGCTGCAAATCGAAGATTGACTGCTCGACACGACATCTGAGCTGAGAGAGATCTGGGGTTGTTGGAAGTGAGTGGTCGAGGAGTTGGGTGTCGTCTGCGTAGGAGAGGAGTCGGCCATGGGTGAGGAAACAGGGAAGGTCGTTGATGAGGATGAGGAAGAGGATTGGGCCGAGGATGGACCCCTGGGCCACGCCATGGGTCAGCGGGAGGGGATCGGAGGAGCCGCCGGTCACTACCTGTCTCCGATCGTGCAGGTAGCTCCGATCGTTCCTGGCTGTCATTCTAAATTTACATCATCACCCCTAAACTTGCCAATGTCAGCATAGCCGCGAGAAAATACCTCCGGGAATGTAGCTAGTAAGGCAGCGAGTTTGTCCCTTTGTGTGCCTGTTATCGGGTCACCTATCACAAATTCCGACAAAATTTCGTCTGTGTCCTTGCCAACAAACCGCCCATCATCCGCCGAAACCGAGTTCACCTCAATGTTGGGCTCATCGGCAGGCTCGCAGCCATCAGGAGCGGCAGCGGCGTCACCCTCACACATATCAACATCTGCGACTGCTTCCGCATACCCAATCACACTCCGCCTGTGCATTGTAATCATCTGATTAGTGCGATTCCTAATGTATATTGGAATCACGTTGTCGGAGAGGGGTTTCAACAAAGCATCAGCCACTTCTACGTTACTGGACCGCTGTCCAACGAAAAGATATTCCGCATCCGACAACGTCCGATCTATCTTAACCTCTAGGCACACCGCTGAACGAGGGGGAACATTGACAGCCTTTTTCAGTCTTAACTTAATCTTAGCACTTTGAGAAGGGGAACAATTAAGAACAACATGGTTATCAGACAAAAACCGCCACCCGAGCACAACATCATGAGTCAGGTTGTGCACAACAACAAAATCAACACCTGTCAATGTGTCACCATACCCCAGCACGTCTACTCTACACTGAGACGACAGGTTCCCAGCGTGTTCAGACTGTGTCCAGAAGCAGACACTAATGGGACGGGCGGCTCCAGTTTCGCGTTAGGGGCGAGGACACTGAAAACTCTACTGTCAATGAGATTTTCTGTCGCCCCGGTGTCTAGAAGGCAATCACTCACCGCAAAACCGTTGATGTTCACTTTGGTGATAGGAAGGTTTACCACCGTCCGCCCCGGCGCACGTTTGGGCAGTCGCGTTTGAGATGCCCGAAGCCTCTGCACGCATAGCATTGCGGCGGACGTCTGCGCTGGTGCTGTTCGTCCTCTGGTGAGGACGAATCCCGCCTGTCGACCGAGGACCGGCCCCCGGCCCGCCGGCCCGGCGAAGATCGCGGTGACGGGGCGCCCGAAGCGCCGCCGCCCGGTGACCGGCCACGTGAGTCACCGCGGCTCCGCCACTCGTCACCAAAGGGCCGCCGCCCCGGGGAGCGGCCGGGAGACCGGCCACCTCGACCCAGCGGCGGGCCTGGTGATCGTCGTCGGAACCCACATCCGTCGCGCCCCGGAGGCACGTTGTAGCGTCGAGAAGTCGTCACCCGGTCCACGCTTTGACGCCGATCCTCCCGGGCTCGAGGCGGCTCCGGCCGGCCGTCGGCCGCGTCCACAGCATCACACTCGGCCCAGTGAACTCTGGGCCCCTCGGCCCTAACACCGCCGTCCTGAAGAGCTTCCTCTCGCAACAACTCGTCGACAGCTGCCTGAAACGTCGCAACACCCTGGCGAGAGAGGAGGAGCTTCTCCTGGTCACTGAGGCCCACCAGCAGATGTCGGTAGAGAGCCGCCTGATAACTGGTGCCACAACAGTTTTTCACTTTCCCTGTCGCGTCGAAAAACTCGGGACATGCCAGCCGTATCATTCTCTTCACTTCCACAGAATACTCGAGGGCCGACATGCTGCCCTTCTTGAGGCCGCTCAGCTGCGTGGCAGCGGCCGCTGTAGAGGTAGTAGAAAAGGCGTGACGAAGGGCTGTCGTCACCTCTGCCCCAGCGGCTGCGCCCTCGACGACTCGCTGTGCCAGTCCGCGGCATCTGGCTGCGATTATACTCGGCAGCTGCGACACCGGAATACCACCCAAGTGAGATAAGCGCTCACACTGTTGAAGAAACGACTCCAGAGACGTTGAGCCGTCAAACAGCGAAAAATCCCCAAGTGCCACTCGCATCACCGGCTGGCTGCCGGCGTCGGTTGCTTCGTCCGGGTTCCCCATGGCCGAATATCACCGAGAGACTGTCTAATAGTCACAGAAAGCGGCCACACCGACTAACAAGACCGATCCCACCGCTGCCACCATGTCGCGGCAGCTGACCGGACCCGTCGCCGTCGGACACACAGCGCATCCGGCCGTCACTGTATTCCGAAAACCACTGACTCCGGCCGCCCGGCTCGCGGCCGACCCGAGCACCACGTGACCGGCCCAGGCCAAGGTCACCTGAAAGGCGCCGCATCAACAGGTGCGCCCTCGACACCGTTTGAAGCAAAGAGGAGTGAACTGTCGCTCACCTGTGGCTGTATTCTCTGGGGTAACAGAGTCGTGGTACCGGAGAATCTGCGAGCCGAGGTGCTCAGTGAACTTCATAGCAGCCACCCGGGCATCAGCAAGATGAAGATGTTGGCACGAAGTTATGTTTGGTGGCCAAAGATCGATGAAGATGTGACAGAAGCTGTAAGAGGCTGTGCAGGATGTCAAGCTGGACAAAACGAGAGACCAGCGGTGTTTCTACATCCGTGGGAACATACGAAGAACCCGTGGGAGCGGATCCATCTGGATTACGCAGGACCTTTCAGAGGTCAACATTACCTAGTCGTAGTAGACAGTCATACCAAGTGGCCAGAGATAGTCACCATGAAGACAGTCACAGCAGAAGCAACAATCAGTGAGCTCTCCAAGATATTTGCAAGGTGGGGAATTCCGGTGCAAGTTGTGACGGATAACGGAGCGCAGCTGACCTCGAGAGAGTTTGAGGAGTTTATGACAAAGCTGGGGATAAAACATATCCGAATCGCACCATATCGACCTCAGTCTAACGGACTGGCTGAAAGAATGGTGCAAACAGTCAAGCAGAAGCTCAAAGCATGTCTTCTGAGCGGAGATGACCGTCCGCTGGAACTACAGCTGTCATCGTTCCTGATGATGTACCGAAACACCCAGCACAGCACCACTGGAGTCGCCCCGGCAGAAGCTATGATGGGGAGAGTGATGCGTACCAAACTCGACCTGCTGAAGCCAAGGCCCGCCGACAAGGTGCTAAATGCACAGGCGAAACAGATGGAAAACGGCAGCAAAAGATTTCCAGAATACCAGTCTGGAGACAAGGTGCTGGTACGCAACTATGCAGGCGGACCAAAATGGAAGGAGGGCCATGTTATTGGCCGAACAGGACCAGTGTCCTATCAGGTGGCAGTAGACGGACTGACATGGTCCCGTCACGCAGGACAGCTGCTTCCGCTGGGACATGCCAGCAAGCCAGCCTCGAGAGCAGCCGATCCACGAGCAGGCTCATCCGAGACACGAATGCTTGGAACTGAAACGGAGTCAAGGAGGAACAATTCACCGCTTCGTCAGCGAGTAACCGAGATGTCCTCCCGCCCAGTGACACGACAATCGGTTCCAGGTGAACCGCGACCACAAGAGGTCAGCACGAGCAACCCAACTGATGACGACAGGGTCCCTGATACGGGCACGACGCTCTCGGGAGCCGGGTCATCTGTTGAACATTCAAATGACGCTGAAAGGAGCACAGAAGGGAAAGATACAGCAGAAGATGGACACAGCGATGGAAACACGTCCTCTGGCCAGGATGTTACTACATACTCTGGCCGAACGAGGATATTCACTAGAAGTGGCCGAGAAGTACGCAGGCCTCTCCGTTTTCAAGCAGGGGAACCATAAAGGTCACAAGCGGAGTGGGGTCACATTTTAGGGGGTGTGAGTTGTTGTGTTGGTCACTGACCTTTTATGTCAGAGGTCACTAACCTCATAAGAGGTATCCGTGTTTTAACTGTACGTGCCGAGAACGCGATATTTTATCTGAGGAAATTTGAACGTTCTCTCGGCACAAACTGAGTGGTGTTATAATTTGGTCTTGAATATGTAAGGCACTCGAATACAGGAATTAAACTAAACGAACTCTAAGTTACAACAGTAGGGTTGTAGGGTAGTTAGGTAGGGTAGGGTAGGGTAGTAGGGTAGGTTAGGGTAGTAGGGTAGGGTAGGGTAGGGTAGGGTAGTAGGGTAGGGTAGGGTAGGGTAGGGTAGGGTAGGGCAGAGTAGGGTAGGGAAGTAGGGTAGGGTAGGGTAGGGTAGGGTAGGGTAGGGTAGGGTAGAGTAGGGTAGTAGGGTAGGGTAGGGTAGGGTAGAGTAGGGAAGGGTAGGGGTAGGGTAAGGTAGGGTTGGGTAGGGGTAGGGTAGGGTAGGGGTAGGGTAGGGTAGGGTTAAATTGAGTAACATCCTAACTTACAAAGGGCTCGAACAACTCGCATGCATCACCATCATACTTTACAGTTCAATTAAAAGCAGTTACCCAGTTCTACACAAAAAATACCAATAAAAATGCAAGTTTCTACACCCAAACTAATGCATCCGTTAAATACGTATCAAAACATACAGTTATCGCGTAAACCTGTACATCTAGTCTACTATTATAAACCTTAAAAAGTCTGCCGCCGCCCACGCCGCCGCCGTCGGGGTTACTCCCAAAAACGCTTATTGCGGCGCCCGCGTCGATGGACGCAGGAGGGTGAAATTTTTGCCACTCGTGGGTCACGTAATTGAACAGGTCATATTAAACTTTGGGCACGATGCGGCCGGGGGTGCGCCCGTGGCGCGTGCTCATGTGCGCCATAGCCCATAGGGTTAGCATTAGAATCGGCAAAAACAGGCTATTGCTCGGGAACGGTAAGGGCTACGTGGGTGAAATTTTCATGCCAAGTCGAGCGCGTGCATTCATTTGTCGTATTAAATTTTCGAGGGTGTGGGTTCAGCGGTGTGCACGTGGTGGGGCCGCGACCGGCGCCGAGCAGAGTGCACGTGCTTTAGGCTCAGTTGTTCGCTTGCAAAACTGAGTCAAAAGCATCAGAGCCGGGAGGTCGTTGACCTTTGACAACGAAGGCCGACATAAGGCACCGCTCGCCAAGGGGATTCGCCAGTAAATACAATTAATTTGTTTTTGCAATATCTCAGCCGTTTCTGGGCCGATTTAGCTGAAACTTGGACTGTCGGTAGTGTAGGGTAGGGTAGGGTAGTGTAGGGGTAGGGTAGGGTAGGGTAGGGGTAGGGTAGGGTAGGGTAGGGTAGGGTAGGGTAGGGTAGTGTAGTGTAAGGGTAGGGCAGGGTAGGGTAGTGAAAGGGTAGGGTAGGGTAGGGTAGGGTGGGGTAGTGTAAGGGTTGGGTAGGGTAGGGTAGGGTAGGGGTAGGGTAGGGGTAGGGTAGGGTAGGGTAGGGTAGGGTAGTGTATAGAGATAGGGTAGGGTAGGGTAGGGTAGTGTAAGGGTGGGGTAGGGTAGGGTAGGGTAGGGTAGGGGTAGGGTAGGGTAGGGTAGTGTATAGAGATAGGGTAGGGTAGGGTAGTGTAAGGGTGGGGTAGGGTAGGGTAGGGTAGGGTAGGGTATGGGTAAGGTAGGGTAGGGTAGGGTAGGGTAGGGTAGGGTAGGGTAGGGTAGGGTAGGGTAGGGTAGTGTAAGGGTAGGGTAGGGTAGGGTAGGGTAGGGTAGGGGTAGGGTAGGGTAGGGAAGTGTAGGGGTAGGGGTAGGGGTAGGGTAGGGTAGGGGTAGGGGTAGGGGTAGGGTAGGGTAGAGTAGGTTAGGGTAGTGTAGGGGTAGGGTAGGGTAGTGTAAGGGTAGGGTAGATGGTAGGTGTGGGATAGGGTAGGGTGTGGTGCTAGGAGGCGATTATGTGGAGTAGTGGGTGCTGTTATTTATTGTGTTATATGTATTGTTTTTATGAAAATATAGCAACTTACATTATTTTATTCGTGTAGCCATAACACTTGGCCACTGAGCCCTGGTGATCTCGCCCTGGCGCACGACTTTGGCCATTGTCAGGCTCCTTTTTTGTCGTGCGCCGAAGGTTTGGGTGGTCTCTTCATGGAAAAACATCGATAGCTCAGAGTAAAATGCAGCTAAAGACATCTGGTCTTCACCAGGGGCCAGGGGGCGTCGAAGTCTAGTAGGAATATCTGGCAATCCCCGGCGTGACGTAACGTCGGGGATGACCGACGGCACCTTGCACTGAAAGATACGGCAGAACGGCTATTTTTGAAAAATGATTAAAAATACTTATGTGCTGTTATGACACATAAAACGCTTATCAGCATGTTCCTCATCATGTGATAAAGCCATATCCGTCGTCGAAAATAGCTGAGCCCCTCCCAATTTCCAACCACCGACCTCATAAGCAAAGGATGTAAGCGTAATCCTTAACCCTCGCCCGCACATGGGGGGGGGGTGGTTGCCACCCCCCCCCCCCAGGCAGTCTTTCTGCTCTGCACTCAACATTTTTAAAGCTAGAAGGCTGATTTTTCGTATAGCTGCTCGTCTATCCTTTCTTGATGTCCCCTGAAAATTTCAAGTTTCTGTGATTTTTGGTTTCGGAGATATGACCTTGTTTTTCAGGTCATGTCATGACCCAAATGGCCAATTCTCAACATCTTGCGTTTGCCATGGGCCTTGTGAGCTTTTGACACCCTGATTTCGGCCTTTTTTGCCAGTCTTACCTCCCACCTATCATGGAACATGTTGTTCGACGATGTACAGGGGTCAAGGTCAGGGTCAAGGTCAACCTAGGTCATCTAAGATAATTGCGTTTTAGGCAAGCTGAATTTACTTTTTGTGAAGTTTTTTGACTGCATTTTTGGTAAAAGCTTCTCAGATCATGATTTCATGTGATATGGACCCAAAAACAATCGGTGCACACATCAGTATACACACAGACACACACAGACATACAAACACATATAATTGACCTTGACCTAACTTGACCTGAAATGACCTCAGCAGCAAAATTATGGTCGGATAGTGTGACAAAGAGGTTCTAGCTGGCTTGGCACCAGAAAATAGCATCGTCATCGGTATTTGATAAGCAGCGCACTTGATATCCAACGGTGACCCAAAACAGCAACATTTTTTAGTTTGACCTGACCTGGAAGGTCAATGACTGACCTGAGAAGGTAAAACTGGGTATCATTGGATTCGCCTCTTCCCAAAGAATCTTTTTGGTCTTTACTGCTAAGCTCTATCTCCAACAGGAACGAAATGGCGCGGGGGGGGGGGGTGGCTACCACCCCCCCATGTGCGTTCTAGGATGGGAAAATGGCATGTGCGGGCGAGGGTTAAGGGCGACTTTCCAATACATATCCGTACATATGCGTCCTTATGGAAATCGGTAGTGTGGCGATTGGCGACGCGCGCGACATCTGTGTGGCGACAAAGTGGCGACTGTGGCGACACCTGGTGGCTGCTTTTCTGCTGTATGTAGGCATTGGGGTTTTGCCAGATATGGTTCCTACTGCTACACAACTATGTTGACCCAATACTAGAAAGTTATTTTGCCAGTAAAAGGCAAGCAAATTGAAAGTCAATTTATAAAATCGCTTATAAATGATAACGAGAAAATAATAAAGAAGTTTTGATTGAATAGTTATTAAAATATTCAACCGTGAAACTATATTCTGGTAGATTAAGTAGAAATTAGTCCGTGCAACCTTGTATTTAGGGCCTTGGTCTTCACTATTGGATAGAAAAAAGATCGGCGCACGTGATGACACCAAAAAATGTGTGCACGTGCAAAAACTTTGAATTGCTAGAGGCACTTCCATTACTAAATAGTCGACCTAGTATATCTGGCTGGCCAGATGCAGACGTAGCGATGGACTCGACGCTATCAATGTACGAAAATGATCCACCTGTCTGCAGCTGTCTGTCACTGCAGACAACCCACCTGTCTGCAGCCAGTTCGGCCCGGCAGCTGAGCGTCGCCAGCAGCCACTGCAGACAACCCACCTGTATGCAGCCAGTTCGGCCCGGCAGCTGAGCGTCGCCAGCAGCCACTGCAAACAACCCACCTGTCTGCAGCCAGTTCGGCCCGGCAGCTGAGCGTCGCCAGCAGCTGCAGCACTGACGGCGTCGAGGTCATCAGTTCATCCAGCTCTGTGAGAGAGTGCCACAATGTGTGCACAAGAGCGGCCACGGCCGACGCTGGAAGGAGGCGCACCAGCCACTCCGTTGAGGCCACCAGGCAGCAGGCAGCCACCGCAGACACGTCGTCACACACGTCACCCAGCCCTGGCGGCGGAGCAAGCACCACAGTAGCATCAGGGTCGTAGCCAGGATTTTACGAGCATACCGCACTCTCCGACAGGGACATCACTCATTTAAGTCTTCGTTCAATGCAAGTACAGGGTCCGGGAAAAAGTTTTGTCCTCTACCTATGACAACACTTGCCGGTCCCTAATCGTTTCAACCCTAAAGGGATGACGGTTCTGGCCGCACCAACGCAGTGAACAGTCCATGACCGCGGGACATAAGATCGCCAACAGACCTCGGGTCATGAGTAGGTACATACCTACCGAGCTACGGAGAGTTTTACAAAGATTGTCCACAGTGTCGCAAAAAGGTCAGAAATTTCTTTCTCGGGAAGCTGAACCAGACAGTCGCCATGCTAGTGAGGCTGAAATGACAAAGCGTGTCATTCCTGATCAGTTGGGACATCTCCCTGCACAGTCCGGCGCTGGTGGGATAAGCACCAGCGCCGGACTGGGACGATCTGGGACGATCAGCAACGCTCCTGGCAGCGTTGCTGATCGTCCCAGATCGGGCGTTCGCCCACCATTTCGACCGTGACAAAAATCGCATTGAAAAATGCGGCCGGAAATAAGGGCCGGTTGGTGAAAACATTGGCCAGGCGGCTAACGCGCAAGCCGCATTATTGCATTATTGCATCTTGCATTATTTATTGCATTACAAAGAGGACATGCCTATGCCTGTTAACGCTGAAGTTTATTTCTTACATTCGTTGCTATTCGTGGGTGATGGGAAGTTGGGAACACCAACGGACGCAAGAATCCGTATTGTACATATACCATTTGCTCGGTTGGTTTGCCTTGAGTCAATGTGGATTCAAATGTCTGCAAATATCTACAAGTCAAAGTATCAAATTTAGCAAGTAGCAGGGGCAATATGGCCGGTGAAGTTTACTCAGAACTTCACGAAACTCTGAACTCCATATACAAGATACAAAGTAAGCCGTGAGCGTTACACGCTAAGGGCATGCTCACAAAAAAATAATAATTATTGTCAGGTTGATTCGAGCATAGGCGGCGGAACGGGGAGGGCACCGGAGCACCATGCCCCCCTTTGATTTGGGAATTTTAACACTAGCCCTATGGGCGTTGCATGGAAAGAATGGGACCAAAAGTCGGCAGTGCCCCCCACCCCCCTTAATTGAAGGTGTCCCGCCGCTACTGGATTCGAGCTAAGGTAAACGGGTCCGCACGTGCGCACTAGCAGACCGCTGCCCTCGTCAACATTTGGAAGCTTCATAACTGCAAGGCGATACCTTGGCTTAACCCTCGCCCGCACATGGGGGGGGGGGGGGTGGTTGCCACCCCCCCAGGCAGTCTTTCTGCTCTGCACTCAACATTTTTAGAGCTAGAAGGCTGATTTTTCGTATAGCTGCTCGTCTATCCTTTCTTGATGTCCACTGAAAATTTCAAGTTTCTGTGACTTTTGGTTTCGGAGATATGACCTTGTTTTTCAGGTCATGTCATGACCCAAATGGCCAATTCTCAACATCTTGCGTTTGCCATGGGCCTTGTGAGCTTTTGACACCCTGATTTCGGCCTTTTTTGCCAGTCTAACCTCCCACCTATCATGGAACATGTTGTTCGACGATGTACAGGGGTCAAGGTCAGGGTCAAGGTCAACCTAGGTCATCTAAGATAATTGCGTTTTAGGCAAGCTGAATTTACTTTTTGTGAAGTTTTTTTGACTGCATTTTTGGTAAAAGCTTCTCAGATCATGATTTGATGTGATATGGACCCAAAAACAATCGGTGCACACATCAGTATACACATAGACACACACAGACATACAAACACATATAATTGACCTTGACCTAACTTGACCTGAAATGACCTCAGCAGCAAAATTCTGGTCGGATAGTGTGACAAAGAGGTTCTAGCTGGCTTGGCACCAGAAAACAGCATCGTCATCGGTATTTGATAAGCAGCGCACTTGATATCCAACGGTGACCCAAAACAGCAACATTTTTTAGTTTGACCTGACCTGGAAGGTCAATGAGTGACCTGAGAAGGTGAAACTGGGTATCATTGGATTCGTCTCTTCCCAAAGAATCTTTTTGGTCTTTACTGCTAAGCTCTATCTCCAACAGGAACGAAATGGCGCGGGGGGGGGGGGTGGCAACCACCCCCCCCCCCCATGTGCGTTCTAGGATGGGAAAATGGCATGTGCGGGCGAGGGTTAAAGGGACTATCCCACCTTTAACATGGGGTTTGAGTTGAGATAGCCAAGTCTGCGGCGAGGTTCAGAAACCACTATCTATCTAGGTTGCAACCCCCGCGGCCTCTTGGTGTTGAAGAAATTCGTTCCCTTCATTTGAAAATGGGCCTTGTACAAGGCCCTATCTTCAACATGGAGCGACCGTTAGTGTGACGTCACCTCGTTTAGTCATTCTGATTTAAATGGGTTTGTTCGTTGAAAAATCGCTTAAAACTTGGTCTGAACTTTGTTGTGGTGCCTACAGAGTAAAAAGAATCAGCTTTATGGCAGTAATGTGGCCTGGGGAAGGAGGTAATTTTGGGCTGTGACGTCACATATTTGAAAGTTTGTGTTTGGAATATGGGAAGCCTAAGATGTTTAATGAAAAATGAATGCCAGAACCGTGTTCCTGGTCATCCAATCTATAAAGTCGGGCACAATTTAACTGGTTTTAACAACATTTTAGAAGGTGGGATAGTCCCTTTAACCTACCCAAGATGCAATCCAAAGCAATCGGAACATGTCATTAAAAAGGGTAAGCACGCGCACGTGTGCAGACCAATACCCTCGCTGACTTGTGAAGTCTACTAATATGCAGGCGCGCACACAGGATTTTTGAATGGGGGGGGGGCACGACCTTCGAACTGGGCCCCCCATGCCGAAGGGCCCCCCCTCCCCAAAAAAAAAACGGTCCGCGGGGCTATATTTCGGTTGGTTTAAAGCTTGAGCAATTGGTTTGTCAATGCATGGTAAAACAATTATTTCGGTACCAGCTTAATTTTCAAAACATATATATTTTTACGCTAGCATGTTTTTTTTTCTCAAATGCGACTCAGAGCCGGTACATATACCTAATCATCTAATTTATTACGTAAAACATTTCATTAATAAACATTTTTGCAAGTCCCTTAGAAATCAGCCCCGGGCAGCGACTGACTGCCGGCCGGCCGGCCGACCGGCCACGGGTGGCTAACTGGCTTGAAGCACTGTTTGGCCGGCCACTGTTTGGCCCGGATGTGTAGGAGCGGGAGCAGCACTCCTTTTTCATGTATATTCGCATATTTTTTAGGCACATCGACATGAAATGTCATTATATCTGATACGATGCGGGATCACAGACTAGAGATCCAGCTTATAACTTATATTTAATGTTTAACCAATGAATCAAATCAACTGTACGATGCATGTCGGACACGTACCCAGAATTTCGCCCAAGAGGGGGTCACCTGCTGGTCACCTGACCCCGGGCCCGCGAGTCACCCGGGGGCCCGGGGTAAGCTCAGGCAAGGATGTATCCAGGGCCTTTCGATGAGAGGAGGGAGGCACGGTGGGTCCAGTCTCACTGGCAGACGGGTCTCTTTAAAACGGTCTTTGCATGAGAAAATGTGGAAAATTGGCAAGCAAAAGTATCATTTATGCCCGAGGAGTGTGCTTATGTAAACTAATGCCTAATTTACATGGTATTTTACGAGCGAGCGAAGCGAGCGAGCTCCTCAGAGTCACCGGTGTGTGGCGCGCTCAGAGGTGCCAGTGAAAGGCCGTCAGATGCGCTGGTGTTGGGTCCTCACAGGCGCCGTTGCGGGGTCTTAGGGCTTAGAGACACTGGTGGGGCCATCATTGGCATGTGTGTGGCCCTGCAAAATGGCCTGCAAGTGGAAAGTGGCCAGTCATAGGCTGGCAAGGACACTCAGAGGCTGGTAAGAGGCCCTCAGAGTCACTGGTACGTGGCCCTCAGAGGCGTCGGTGTGGGGACTCTCAGAGCCGCCGATGTAGGCCCTTAAGACGCGCTGGTGGGGGTCCCTTGGAGGTGGGGCGAGGGGCCTCGCAGTTGCCGTTGTGGGTGCCTTTAGAAACACTGGTGTGGACCGTGTGTCTATCACAGACGGATGTGGAGCCATAGCAGGCAATCCCTCGTTGGCCGTTACTAGGGCCCTGAGCGGCCGGCGAGGTCTCTCAGAAACCGGTATTGGGCCTTTATGAAGATAATTGTGGCTACATAGGAGCCAATAACGTCCCCCCACAAGCCCTGGCCCTGTGGTGTCCTTCCGAGTTGAAGTGCGGCCAGCGCGAACCCTCTGCTACCAACTGGCGCCGCAGGGACCCTCGGTTTCGAAGGAACCCTAAACCCGAGAACGGGCACGTACCCCCTCGCTCCCTTGCTATGTCACTGAATCCAAGTGATTAGGGACCCTTTAGGTAATCAGGGGCGCTTCAGATGACCAGGGGTTTTCAATTGATCAGGGGCCCACCAGGTGACCATGGGCCAACTTCCTTCCGAGTTGAAGTGCGGCCAGCGCGAACCCTCTGCTACCAACTGGCGCCGCAGGGACCCTCGGTTTCGAAGGAACCCTAAACCCGAGAACGGGCACGTACCCCCTCGCTCCCTTGCTATGTCACTGAATCCAAGTGATTAGGGACCCTTTAGGTAATCAGGGGCGCTTCAGATGACCAGGGGTTTTCAATTGATCAGGGGCCCACCAGGTGACCATGGGCCCCTCTGGTAACCAGGCGCCCCTCAAGTAACCAGGGACCCCATCAATAACCAGGGCCCCTCAGTAAACGGGGGCCACTCAGGTAAGTGTAGGAGTCCCGCAGATAACCAGGGCCGGCAAGGTTTCTCAGGTCCGTTTTTTGACAAGGCTCTTATTGACTCAGGTGCGAGCCCTTTGCCATCAGCAGAGGGCCCTTTCAAGCCTTTTGAGGGCCGTTTAACGTCTCTTGAGTTCCCATTGAGGCCTTCTAAGGGCCCTTTGAGCAGTCGAGGGGCCTTTGAGGCCTTTTGAGGGCCTCTTGACGTCAGCTGAGGACCGTTGGACGCCAGCTGAGGATCGTTTTTGGGCCTTCTGATGGCCATTAGACGCCAATGGATGATCCCCTCTGACACCAACTGGGGCCCTCTGACACCAGCTAAGGGCACTTTAAGTTTGACGCTAGCTCAGGGCCCTCTGACATTAGCTGGGGGGGGGCCTCTGACGCTAGCTCAAGGCCTTTTGACGCTCTTTAAGGCCTTCTGAGGGCCCCTTGAGGTCTTCTAAGGGCCATTTGAGGCTTTCTAAGGGCCCCTTGAGGCTTTTTGAGGGCCGTTTGACGCCAGCTGAGGACCGTTTGACTCCAGCTGAGGACCGTTGGACTCAAGCTGAGGACCGTTTAAGGCCTTCTGATGGCCATTTGGCGCCAGCTGGGGGCCATCTGGCACCAGCTGGGGGCCCTCTGACATCAGCTAAGGACCCTTTAGAGCCTTCGGAGAGCCGTTTGACGCAAGGGCATGGCCCTCTGACGCCAGCTCAGGGACCTTTGACACCCCTTAAGGCCTTCTAACGTCCGTTTGACGTTAGCTGAGGGCCCTTTAAGGCCATCTGAGAACCCTTTGAGGTCATCTGAGGGCCCCTTAAGGCCATCTGAGGGCTCTTGACACCATCTAAATTCTAAGGGCCCTTTGACACCAGATGAGTGCCCTATGACGCTAACTGAGGGCCCTATGACGCTAACTGAGGGCCCTTTGAGGTCATCTGAGGGCCCTTTGAGGCCAACTGAGGGCATTTTGAGACCATCTGAGGGCCCTTTAAGGCCATTTGAGGGCCCTTTGTACACGGTCTTCGGTGGTCTAAGGATTAGTTAGAGGCCCATTTGAAATGGGCCCCTATTCCTTCGAGTTGGGCCCCCAACTCGAATGGGGGGGGGGCACGGGCCCGTGTGCCCCCCCTTGTGTGCGCCCTTGCTAATATGCATGGTGTTATTCAGCATGCTTAATATAAGCTCTATCGGCCCAGCCGATCTGCGGATATGGAAAAAGGGTGCGCACGTGCGCACGTGCTAGCCTATACCTTCGCTGACCAGTACAATCTGCAGGTCAACATGGTGTCATTCGGCATACTTAATATTAGCGTTATCGGTCCAGCGGCTCCCCAGATATGGAGAAGGGGTACGCACGTGCGCACGTGCAAATCAATGTCTTTGCCAACCCGTGCAATCTGCTTATAAACATGGCGTTATTCAGCATACGAAATATGAGTGCTATCGGCCCAGCCGATCCAGAGATATGAAAAAGGGGTACGCACGTGCGCACGTGCAAATCAATGTCTTTGCCAGCCCGTGCAATCTGCTTAAAAACATAAAACTTTTCACCATACTTAATATGAGCGCTATCGGACCAGCCGATCCCCACATACTAAAAAGGGGTACGCACGTGCGCACGTGCATACTAATGCCTTCGCCAATCTGTGCGATATTCATATTTACATGGTGTCCTCTAGCATACAAAATATGAGCGCTATCGGCCCAGCAGATCCCGAGATATTAACCCTCGCCCGTATAGGAGGGGGGGGGGGGGGGTCGAACGGACCCCGCCATGGTTTTTCGCGAATAACTCGCGTAAAAAGCGGCCGATCGCGACGAAACTCTCAGTAACCCCGCGTTCATCAATTTCACACCCACCCTGAAAATTTCATGACCCTGACCCAAATGACCTTTGACCTGTGACCTACTTTTCGAGACCATGTTTGGCTGGAATCGCGATTCGGCGTATGTCGGCTCGCATTAGCCGCGCGTTTGTAGTCTTTTCGTGGTTTCAAGCGTTCAAACATGTGCTATGATGTTGCCCCCACGCATTAGGGTGGGTGTCAAGGTCACCTGAAGGCCAGGTCAGGTCATTGACCTTTGATGACCTCGGTTCACTTTTTCGAGTTTTACATGTTTATAGGCCAGTTTTTGGAGCTGAATTCGAATTTAGTAACCATATGAACATTTACGAAGTAGTTTTGGTGCCTTCGTAACATGTTACGAAGCTGTCAGAGGCGGTTGCCACCTACTACGAATACCCTCACTGGTTGACCTGACCTGATCTGACCCGACCTGGCCTAAATACATGAAGACATCATCTGTGATCAAAGCTAACATGATATTCGTGATCAGCACCCCGAAAAACCCATAGCAGCCACACTTTACGACGTTCTAACAGGTCCCGATTTTCCCGCCTTGGGGTCATTGACCTGACCTGCAAGGTCAACCAATGACCTAGGACCTTAAAATTAGGTATCATCGGCTTCCTCTCGTCACGGGCAACACGCTCGTTTTTTCCGCGAAGCTCTAGCTCGATCAGGGGCGAAACGGCAAGGGGGGGGGGTTCAACGGACCCCCCCCCCTTATACGTTCGCGGCTGGAAAAACACCAATACGGGCGAGGGTTAAAAAAGAGGTGTGCACGTGCGCACGCGCTGAAGGAATTCAAAACCGTCCAAAGGTCACCGGATGTGTAGTGTGCACCCAGCCAAAACAACAAACAAATTTTGAGCTGTATCGCTTCAGCCTCCGTCTTCCGCCAGACGTCTTCCCGTTGACCACCACTCACTGCTCTCTCCCACAGAGGTAAGACTCGAACCACCGCAGGGCAGAACCGGAAAGATGATAGGAGTGACGAAGTTTGTGCAGGAGAAGAGGCTGAACTCCATCCATGGGATCACCTTAGATCGTGTATCTGTGATGCGCGATCTGGGTGTGCTCATGGACTCAAAATTAACCCTCGCACGACCAGGCCATTTCTCATAACACGAACGACCAGGGGGGGTTGTTACGACCCCCCCCCCCTGGCGTTTCGAAACGGAAGGTCTTAGAGCTTAGCGGAAAAAAACCAACGGATTGCTCTCAACGAGATCTCGCGATTGGTGGTATATTTTTTGGTCCTAGGTCAACATTTGACCTACTTTTGACCGGTCAAAGGTCAAATTTTCGGAAAAATAGACTTTTTTCAACTTTCGGCGGCGATTGCGGCAAAACGGTGGGAGATATCGACTTGAAACCTTCACTATCGTGTTCCTTGATCAATTCTCTATCGTTTGGTATGTATTTCGTTTCCCTAGCTCTAAAAATGGCGCGTTGGGAGCGCCGGAAGTCGGCAAGGTCACAGTCGGCGGCAGAAATTCGAAAAATCAAAATTTAAATTTTTGAAATCTGATTGTATTTTTGGATTTGGGAGGTCCATTTGCTCCCTATAGAAGCTAATATTGCTGCATATTCCCATTGAGGTGACAAGAATTAGCAAAATAGTGGTTCGGGCGCTTTTCAAAAATAGTACCGGACGCTGTTCCTCTTGTGACGTCATAGCTCCGTGACCTGACCTGACCCGGTCAAATTTCTTATACCATATGATAGCCAATACTTGCCCCAACATGCATGGGAAGTTTCATCACGATCCATCAACCGATGTCCGTACCACCGGCAGGAAACCTCGGGCGTTGGCACTCAGTTTGTGAAAATCCGGCCGGAGGCTGTACCTCTTATGACGTCATAACTCCGTGACCTGACATGACCCGATCAATTTTTTTTTCGGCAAAAGCTGCGCAAAGGTTGCCCCAGAGGGTATTGAAAATTTCAGCCCGCTACGACAAGCCGTTTAGCGTGCACTTCGAAAAAACCTCAGGGGGGGTTGATACAACCCTCCCTAGGCGTTCTAGGGTTAACTTTTGGGCCTCACGTCGACGGCGTCGTCAGGAGTGCGAACCGGGCGCTTGGCGTGTACCATGCGTCCCAATAAAAAGTTTACTCGGCTAAATGCCAATAACTTCTGCATTGGTCATTTGACAAACTCGAGTGACACACCATTCAACTCCTCGTGACATGGCAAAACTAATGACACCAAACATAGTTCCCGCCTGCAGTCGACTCTCCTCAGAGGAGGTGCTCGAAATAACAGCCCGTGCGCCACATCGGTGTGGAAAGATGCACGCTATCCTGGTGCTTTGCATTGCTTGTGAAATGTGAAATATGGCTAATTTCAGTCATGACTTCGCAGTTCTTCAGTGCTGCGTGATTTTTGTGCGGGTGAGGGATATTATCGTCCTAATGTGAGGGGTAGCAGGCGGGCCATGACCCCTTGAAGACCCGATTATCAGTCCACTGCACCAATGCAAGCGTATGGAAACAAATTACCGTATGACACTCAATTTGAGCGATTACCCTTTACCCATCCAGCCCAACTAAACAAAGAATAATAGGCGTAGTCCTTTTTTTAATTTCTTTCTTAAGGAATATCGTGGACTGAGGCCCTGAGGCGGACGCAGGGCGTCTAGTCGACATTTGATTTTTAAGCTGACCAGCTTCCCATGAGGAGACCTTAATGGTGACATTTTTTAGTGCTGTGTGACTCATTTCAGCCCCTGCAGGAATCATTTTGGTCATTTATTCTTGTTTCAAGTGCTTTTGAAATGTGAACCATAGATATAATTTTTAGTCCGATGATGATCGAGTTCCGTTTGAACCACAGACTGTGAGAAGCGGCTGTGAAATGTGTCCAAACTGGATGTCTTTTGTTTGTCAAAACGTTTTCCCAAAGATGTTTTATATCCTGAATGATCGCTATTATGTTTTTCGTGTTTGTCATGTTTTTGGCTACAAACACGCCAATTTTTATTCGAATCAGATTAAAAACCAACAACTGCGAAGGAATTGTCTGGGTAAACTTTTTTGGGACCCGGTACTTGCGCTCGCTGCAGACCTCTCGTGCTGCGAGGGGGAGACGGTTTCGACCTGAGCCTCTTATCACTGCTTTTAATGCCCACGTTCGCTCTGTGATAGAATTCGGTAGCATAGTATGGGCTGGGGCCTCAAAAACACATATACAGCGTCTGGAACGGATCCAGCATAAGATGCTCATCTGGCTGGCAACTCATTCCATACGGCCCTCTCAGTCTCTCGATTACCATCAGCTGCTGTCTCATTTTGGTGTGAGTTGTATTCGGACAAGGTTGGTGCAGCGCGATCTCACTTTTCTTCCTTCGGTGTTCTCTGGTCGCATTAGGTCCACCGATATTGTTGGGATGTTTGGATTGTGTGTTCCATGTAGGCGGACTCGAGGACGGGCGATACTGCACGAACCCACCGCAAGGGTGGAAACGATAAGGGCCGGAATGTTTTGTCGCTTACCGAGACAAGTGAACGGCATGTACGAACATGTGGCATCTGCGGACCTATTCGCCAGTCGAGGAACTTTTATGAAGTCTCTTAGAGCCTTCTTAATCTCTCTGACATGACTATACGTACCTATATTTGACAACCCATGAGCACATGTATTTATAGGTTTTAGTATCGGACTGCGTCTGTAAATGGGTGTCATACCTGTGGGCGTTCAAATAAATACATACATACATACATACATACATACATACATACAGCCGTTACCGAGTTATGAAATGACGAGCTCTTCTGGAACCTCTCGCGTCGCACGTGGCACGCGCTTTAACAGGCACTCAGGAGTTTTATGGATAGCACAGTTCCATGAAGAAAAGATACATTCCCTCTCCAAAGAAGACCGCTCATCAAACAGTCAAACCGTTTTGGAGATACATGTCAACAAAAATCATTACGGCGGTCGGTCGGGCCGAAAAGTTCAATTTTCCCAACTCCTGTTCCGTAACGAGTACGGTGGACGCTGCCAGTTTACGGCGGCTGGTTGCCACATTTCAACTTCATCTAGAAAAGTCGCAATGCTTGGGGAATCTTGAGAAATCTCTAGCTCATTACGGCCGTAACGGTTACGGCGTCATTACGGATCCGGTGTGAACCACGCATTAGTCGGCTAGCATTCAGACCTAATCCTGATCCGGGGAACTTTGGGCTATCGTCCAGCAGGACCTGGACAAACAGAAGCCGGCAGCCAGCCTCGGCGCCCTGCAGTTACAGCCAGGAGGCGCCCTGCAGTTACAGCCAGGATCTCGGAGTCGGAGTCCGAGTCGCCCGGAGTCGTGGCAAACAGCCAAGAGTCGGAGTCGGAGTCGGCCACGGACCAAGTTGCCTCGACTCTGTATTGGTTAAATGTGACATAGGGTGGCACTCACCCTT
Source organism: Amphibalanus amphitrite (assembly GCF_019059575.1). Taxonomy (NCBI): domain Eukaryota; kingdom Metazoa; phylum Arthropoda; class Thecostraca; order Balanomorpha; family Balanidae; genus Amphibalanus; species Amphibalanus amphitrite. The sequence continues at coordinate 56,647 of NW_024883284.1, forward strand.
TAGAGTGGCATGACGCGCTGCTCTGAATAATTTAGTAGCCACGTGGCGCCCGCGCCAACTGTCTGCTACATTGTTTACGGTTGGCAGTTGAGCTGAGCGCGCCGCCGTGAGCGGTCGCGAGCGCTGCTCGCTCCTCCCCCGTCTCTCCTCGGCCTGCCTCGTTCCCAGCGATTGTGTGGGAGTGGAGCTGAAAGTTTGAAAGGATTGCAAGTGAGCGGGAACCTTGGAACGTGCGAATCAGTGCGAGAGTGGACAGTGCAACTGAGTGTGCGTCCCGACTAGGTGTGAAGTGTAATGTACGGCTCTCCAGTAAAACAGTGGTTGGTTTTGCTTTTTAGGCTATATCTGGTCTTATATCAAGTGCAAATGCATAAGTATTAACCCGATTTGTGCGTATGCACATTTGCCACGACACTGTGAAATTTCATCGTCGTAAGACAAATACTTTCTGAGATATTTAGCAAAAACCTCATTTTCTGCCGTTTGGGGCATTCTGGCCGCAGTCTTCCTGGGATCGCCTATGACATCCGTGGTGTCACCTAGCGAGAGGGACGAGGAAACACAGAATCATGAATGAATCGAGCGCGTAGTAAACGGAGCATGAAAGGGAGACTCAGCAGAGGCTATCCGGGTGGCCGGCGCGCGGAGCGCCCTCAGGCACCGGCTGACCCTTCGGACCGCGTGGGGTCAGAGGTCGCGCTCGGGAAGTCTCAGCTCTGGGTCTTAGCGCTGTGAAGCCAGGAAGGGAGGGGAGGATAGCGCTAGCCCGACTGACTTGTAGCTCGGCTGATGTGCGTGGAGCGGAAGGCGAGCACAGAACGGGATGGTGGATAGTGCGTATAGCGGAAACTGCCTTCACATTGCCTTCACAACCTGTGATATAATATTCGTGATTATGTTAGGACTTACAAAAAGGGAAAGGACGCTCTGCCGAGAGAAGGGACGGGTGCCGTTCCGGGGGGGGGGGGAGGGGCGATGGTCTTTATCTAGATTTTTTTAACGCGCTGCCGATAGCGAGATAAAAGTTGGCACTGCCGACCTTTGATTAGGTCAGATCTTATGACACAAAGCCCTATTTTCAGGCCAGACCAGGGCCCAATCTTACCAAATGCCGTGAATGCACATTGCACATTCACGCATAGGCGCGGGAACCGGGGGGGGGGGGGCAGTGGGGGCAGCCTGCCCCCCCCAACTCTGGGGCCGTGGGGGCGGTGCCCCCACAACTTTGAGACGGAAAATCGCACTTTTTTGCAAATGTTTTCTTTCTTTGTTGAAAAAGCCAAGGGATGAAAAATAAATGGCCTAAAACCGGTGAGAAAACTAGATTTGGGGGTACCCCAGGTTGATCTCTATTATGGTGTGCCCCCCAGTCTGAAAGTAGTTCCCACGCCCCTGCATTCACGGCATTTGGTAGCACTCGGAACTATTCCACATTCACTTAGGGAGAGAGTGGGGTAATTTGGCCGGTGGTGTAAATTGGCCGCCCCCACCTGTACGAAAGCTGATAAAAGTGAAAGAAATAACTTTAGTCTCTATTCATTTGTCATCGGCAGAACTGACTCGAGAACAAATGTCAAAACTTTCCCCCTCTTAGTTTTATTCAAAATTAATAAAAGGTGAATTTAGTTAGAAAATGGTAACTTTTACTTCCGTTTAAAAATTTGTATACCTTACATGTAGTATTTGGGCTGTAAACGAATTCCAACATTATAGCGCCATTTTTGAGGGTGTTCAGCGGTTCCAAGAGCAATTTCATTTAGTTCTGCACAGCCATGACGACTTTATAGACAAAAATTTTCAGAATGGCAATGTGGGGTTATTTGGCCGGGACTAGCGGGGCAACTTGGCCGGTGCGCTCAGAGTCACTATGCTGGGACGGCCGAGTTGTCATGGTCAATTATACCATAACCCGCGCCCTGCTGGGGGGGTGTTTGTTCACCCCCCCTTGTGGTTTTTCGCGAATATCTCAAAAACGGCGGCGCGGAGCGCCGCCGTTTTTGGTATACCTTATCATACATCAATTCTACACATGTTGTGAAAATTTCAGACCAAGGTCATTCAAGGTCAGGTCACCAGGTCACTTGAAGTGGCCTCACCTCATAAAAAGTTTCAATGTCTGTCGTAGCTAGACCGAGTGACCGATCGCTTTGAAACTTTCAGCGATTGCTAAGAGCAATAGCATGTACAAAACGTATACACTGTAAAAACCCATGTCAAAAGCCAGCACCCTGTACCTGCTTATTTTAAGCACGCTAACTGGGTGCTAAATTTTAGCACCCTTTTCGAAAAATAGCTCCCTGTGCCGGCTTATTTTAAGCACCCTAAATGGTTGCAGCCATTTAGGGTGCTTAAGATAAGCCGGCACAGGGAGCTATTTTTCGAAAAGGGTGCTAAAATTTATCACCCATTTAGCCTGCTTAAAATAAGCAGGTATAGGGTGCTGGTTTTTGACATGGGTGCTAAACTTTTTTTACAGTGTATCTCAGAATTTTGATATCGATGACCTAAGGTCAGGTCAATTTTGCGACCTCCCCATTAAAAGTCAATGGGAGAAAATTGAAATGCGCCTCTTTCGGACGAAAGACATTATAAACAATCCCAAACACTGTTCATTCGATGCGTCTTGACGAGAGGAACACGATGCCCGTAAAAGTAAGCTCGTACAAGGCTTGGGTCAAAAGTTATTGCAGAAAAACTGTTTCCGAAAAAATCGGCTATTTTTGCAGTTTTTGCCCCCTGCAGGCAAAACCGTTGACGTTAGGTCAAATCTGAGAGAATTACTCAGAAAGGGCGCTAATAGGGCTATCGAATGCGCTTTTCCGCGGCGCTGTAGCTCTATTGGTTCCCGAGTTATGCGTTGGCTTCTTGGAAATTGTCGACATTCGACCTGGAAATCGGCGAAATTTTGCCTTCAATGACCTCTGGTGACCTGACCTTTGACCTGACCAAAAAATTGAACGAAGTGATTTCCTCATTATTTTTGACGCTCTTTCGAACACCGCCTTCCGCGTATCGCTACGTGGCCCAGGAGCCGAGTTAGAAGGGGGGTGTTCAAACACCCCCCCCCCCCCCAGCAGGGCGTGGAAATCCAGGACCCCCAGCCGGGCGCGGGATAAAGGACATAATTCATAACCAACTTTGACTACCTTGATGCCATATTTCCTATTGGACAGTTGTAAGAGCACGTGACGTCAGCAAAGGTTACCTAACGCTTTTTTGCTAATAAATACTTACAGAAAAAAGATACAGCCGCAAAAATGGTCTCATTGTGTTCAGCTCGTCAAGGCGCATCGAATGATATACATGATGACCTTGAACTCACGTAACCTTGAGGTCAAGCGACCTGAGTTAACCTGACCTGAAGCCAACCTTTGACCTTGACCTCTCGAGGTCAACACATACATGTTTCGATGCGGAATGACGAGAGAATTACGATGGTACTTTTATTTTTGCCCTAGCTTGATTACTTCAAAATCTATTCGTAAAAAACTGTCATCGCATCTAGAGTCGCTATTTTGACTTTTTTTCGACCCCTGTGACGGCTGGGTCAACCTCCAAAATGCTTCAAATGCGTCGTAGGACACGCGTCATTGCTGAATGTGAAGCTGACTCGCCTATAACAAAAATCATGGCCTCAAGCTAACACCGGCCAAATTGCCCCACACCCCCGGCCAAATAACCCTGCTAGTGGGGCAATTTGGCCGCTTTGCAGACCTTTGTAATACATCACAATGTCCATATAAGTAGGTAGTTACTCTATCATTTCAAGTTTACTGTCCAAGAAAGTAAAATGTATGCCACACCTGTCAGCGTTGAAAAAATGCAGAAATGTGTTGTCGATTTTTAGTTACATCGTTTTCTAAAAAAAGCGGCCAAATTACCCCACTCTCCCCTATTCATTCATTCAGGCAACATTCATAATCATTCACGCTATCAAAATCATTGGACAAGATCAGCTGGATGTAAATAAAAAGGATATTTTTGATATCAGTGCCGTAAACTCCGGCCAGTGCTGCCAAATCCTATTTACGGCATTGGTAAGATTGGGCCCAGGTCACTGACCGACGTAAGTTAGACCAGGGTATATTGACTTACAGGGTATGGTCATTTGGCAGCCCAGGATTTGTGACGGATAATGCGCAGCAAAGGCATCTCTGGCGCATGCTTTTAGCATGATGATTCTTTTTACAATATATGACGTATTTATTATTTTATCACAGTTTTGTGATGATTTTTTTTTAACTTTTTAACCTTTATATATTTATTATTTTTTATTTCCAAATATTCCATGTTGTTGTCAATGCTGTGGATATCTTTAAAAAAGAATTAACGTCATCAAAGATTGAGTGAAACAATTTACTACTTTCACGTAAACTTGACCTTGTTGGTAATGGGAAAAATGTAATGTAAACATATCAGTCTCTGTGCTAATGTTGATTTGTGGTAATGGTAAAAGCTAGTTATTTCTTTGAATTGTGGTGGAGTTTTGGTGCAGTAGGTATGATATGTAAATTAACCACCCGCTGAAATTCAATGCAAGCAATTTTGAGCTGAAATTTCTGCATCATTTGCGCTGAAAGCTGGGGTCGTGCTGTGAAACATCAAAGAACTCACCTTTTCAACTCACCTGTTTGGGGTTCCCTGCCTTTAAGAGTACAACATAGAGACGCAAATGTAAGCCCCAATAAAACAAGCCCCTGGCCGGAAGTTCAGACCCTCTTCAGACCCGCTCGCAGGATGAGTCTGCTGCTAGATTTACCAGCGTGCTGAAAAATTTGGTGACCACCATTCCCAGTAAAATTCTGCTGCAGCCGTGCACCGAAAAATTCAGCGGCCACCATGCGCTGAATTTGGCGCATGCGAAATTACGCCAGGCTGCGACTTGTGCTGAAATTTTTGACGCAATTCTGCCATTACTCCGAACATATTTGGCATGTGTATTTTTTTTCAGTCTGGGCGTGGCGCAGCCAGAGCAGCTCTGCGCTCCAAGGTCCTGTGGTGGTGAGCGTCTCGCCTCACCAGAGGTGGACTGGCGATGGATGCCAAGATGCCAGCTTTCAAACACCAGGTCCCAGAATCAATGTGTAAGTATGTACATTTACCTTTCCAGACTTAGCTTTGCCTTAATAATGCTGTGATTGTTTGGAAGACTAATAAATCTTGCATGCTTTGTACACAGGAAGACTAGACCATTAGGCAAAACATTTTACCTGCATTAAAATTGTGCTAGTGAGTGGTGACCAATATGCATGTTGCTTTCTTGTCCATAAACCATTTTTTGGAAGAATTGATTCAATGCAACTTGAATAAAAATATGTACAGTTGTCAGTTACACATAAGCAAATACCATTTTACTTATTAAATTTAGAGTTGCTCAGTGATTGCACAGTTTCTGAAAGAAAGATGGGTATCATGATGCCTGTTGTTCTCGATTATTTGTTTTATAGGGGTGCTGCAGCGTCAACAGGCTCATGATACTTACTACCCTTTTATTATGCCCTTTGTCCACGCCATTGACAATATTGTTCTGCAAGAAAAAGTATAAATTAAGTGTTTTTGCTGGATAAAGGATGGGATTTCTTTGTTTGTTTCTTTTTGTAACTACACGCTCTGCGGCTGAACCTCTACCTGTATGGAGTGTGCCATGTCATGCTGCGCCGCATAAAAACGCATTATGTTATGCCGTCCTAATTGCCTCGCATCGTATCCTTTAAAGACAATAATTTAAGCGTGAGCGTAACGTGAAAGGCCACAACATCGAGAAACTCCGACACATTTTTTCCCTATTTGTTGTCAGGTCTCCGGAATGGCACGACAGAAAGTCCGACCCGCCTACGAGCTGCTGTCTGCTTCGTGCGGTCTGGCCGCACAGACGTACTCGGTGCATGCCCGGAAAGGAGAAAGAGACAGCCTTCCTCTTCACCATTGACAGCGGCATGGACGTCCTCAACAGCGGCCATCCGAGGGACGCCAAAACACTGCGGAGAGGCTGCTCCGGCACTCCCGGGCAGGAGGACGCCCTCTCTAAGCTGGTGGAAGAGGTGGAGGGACTGCGCTTCGGCTCAGCTGGTCACCTCCTCCCGTTCCAGAAGGGTCTAGTAGTGACAGTGAAGGTGGAGCGGGGTCTGCTCGCTGACGTGCAGCAGCGTTTTGGCCCGGACTGCTAACTGCTACTCCGCCACGTCACCCAGAACCGGCTTTAGGGCTCGTTCAGCCACATCCGCGGCTCTGGCGGCGGAAGCCCCAACCCCACGACGACAGAGGTGAAGGGGCGCCTCCGCCTGTTCACTCTGATCCAGCTTGCGCGTCACGGGCCCACGGCGTGCAGATTAAGAGTCGCTCACCCGCGGCGCTCCCGGTACCAGCGGCGGAGGCGGAGGCGGGGGCAGAGCCGGGGGCAGAGCCGGAGGCAGACGAGGACCAAGCCGACCAGGCGCAGATGGTGTGCTGGAGGCGGTATGCCCTGAGCCGCCCCAAGAAGTTCCTGAGGGGACGGAGAGCCTGGAGCCCGTTCCTGACGAGCCAGCCCCGGACGCAGAGGAGGAGGCGGAGCAGGAGAGGGCGCAGCTACTGCGAAAGGCCGAGACAGTGCATATACCGCCTGCGCCCTCAGCGGCGTTGGACGCTGAGATTGGTGTGCCGGCCACCGAAGGTGCAATGGCGCATCTGGCCGGCTACATCGCCAGAAAATGCGGCCCCAGCTTCGGCGCGCTGGCGATGGCATCTGAGGACGCGCCAGTTCAGACGCTCTGGACTCGACTGCGCAGCGCGGCCGGCGGACTCACGATCCCCTCCCAGCCCTGCTTAGACCTGTTTAATCAGCTCGAGGCGGAGTTCATATATGTTTCACGTGTTCGCTGAAGTGTCTTGAAAATGCTTAAATGTGTGCCATTCGTGATTTGCCTGATGATGCAGTACAAGTACTGTGAAACGCGTTGCAGTTAATATAGCTGATGATATGTAAATGCAGTCTACATCCATATCGTGCTCAAATAATGTAGCGCACAAGCTACCCTGAGGTAGGCTTTGAATTCACCGAATTTTCCAGTCGACTGTTCAGATGGAAATCAACTTAAGTACCCTGGTATGCTGAATATGTTTTCGTATTGTTACATAGCGTACCGTCGGACAGAATGGAGTGCTATGCTGCTGTGACATTCATCGAACCTCCCGTTTGTGCATGTGTGCACTTTCACATATCGTGCTATCTGAAATTGAATCGACCTATGCCGCTGTGCCGCTGCCTGGGTTGCCGGCGACAGCGGCGGGGCGCATCTGATCGGCACAATGTTACAGATCAGGATCCGTCCTGTCTGGAGGTAGTCGGACCGGTGTTTGTCTAGCCAGATGTACTCCATCGTATCACTGATGTTCATCTGTAAGGCTGTGTTCTTGCCTAATGCTGCTTCCACCCATTCAGTCAGTTTTGAATTGTAATAGAGGAAGCCAGATGTCATAGATGTCTTCGTTTAAGGGATTGTTTTCGCATGTCATGCATCGGAAATACAATCAAAATAGAATTAATTGATGATCAGCTATGCAACCGCAAATCAGCAGCATCGAATCTATGTACAGCATTGTTATGCACTTCTACAACCGAAGTGATCCGACGAAACACCAGCGACCATCAGCCAAAATATAACTTTTATGCCCTGGAACCACAAGTGTTTGCTAATTCGATGCACATGAATACCGCGACTTTTCATGGAAATCAACAGTTATTATCACCGGTTACCAAAAACGTTATTGCAAGACATTCATTTAAATGATAGCAACACAGCAACGCTAGTCAATGGGATGTAGAACTTCTTTCGGTGGCATATTTTGCATACTTCTCTACTTTTCTTCAGTAAAACTGACCCGGGATGCATAAGGTAATCCATTTAGCTTTGAAATGACATTAGAAGTTTTGATTTGAGTTCCATAGTTCCTGAGATAATGCGGCTAGAAAAATGGCTAAAATCAGGGATTTTCCCATAGCTCAACATAAGTGAAGGAAAAACTTCAAGCTCTGGTGACGTCACGTGAGGAGGAAGCTGCCAATGACAATGACCGGGGGCCGAGTTAGACCATGGATGATATAACACTGGATTGATGTCTCGTGGAAATTAACATTGGGATCCGCGACATTGGGATCAGGGGCCGTATTCACGTCGACTTCGTAAGTCGATTTTCTTTCGTAAGTATAATTTGGTATTCACATCGACACTTCTTAAGTTTTTATCAACGGAATTCACGTGATTTAAAAAATTTACTTAAGAAGTAGGTCAAACTTAAGAAAATTCTTACGAAAATGATCGACGTGAATACGGCCCCAGGCCTGCCATCTAGCGAGAAAATTATCGTAAGTAAGGAGCAAGCCGAGTGAACGCCATCGCTCAGCATTATGACACACGTGGGTGTGGTGTGTTAGTTGGCTTGAAGTGCAGATTCCCACGAGTTGGAGGTAATCTTACTGGACCTGAGACGACAAAAAATGTCTTTAATGCTTGAAAGCCAAAAACGTCAAGCAGCCTTTAGGTAATAACGAAAATAAAATGCGTGAGACGGTGTGTATTGAACGCCCAGTCCCATCGGCTTGTACGGCCTTTTATATGGTCATTTACTCGCAATGGTACAGCAGTTTGACAATATGTCATGCATATTTGGTAGGCTTATTCCTTCTTCTCCGAATTTCGCCCGACTTTCTACATCTTAGTTAATGTTACGGCACGTGCCACGCGCCTTACTTAGGGGTGTCGAAATTGTTCCACATAAAATAACCCCGCAATGGCTAGGCCCATTACAGTAACACTTCGTCAATAGTTAGGCACCCAGTGGCCAATGCATTTCCATGTGTCACCATGGGGGTGCTACTGCACATGCGAAGTGCCGCTTCCATATCTCAAGAACGGCTGGGCGGATAATACTCAAACTTGGTACACAAATGTCACATCGATGCTCGTACCGCATTGATCAGTACTTTCATTGGTGTAGAGTCGTTAGGAAAACGATGAAATGAGATGGGTGGTGTTTCAGCTTTTCTGTTCCAGCAGTTGATTGATCCGCAACAGTAGACCCTTGTTTGTGTAGGCTTCATCTTCCTTTTCCACGCCTTGTTTAAAATAACATTAACAGTGCATACGAAGAAGATCACACATCAAAGTTGTTTTAGGCGGCTATGTTGGGCCAGGGCTGCGGAGTTGTAGTCAGAGCCAGCGGATCTGTTCCGACTCGGAGTCGGTTGATTTTTAAAAGCTGTAGTCGGAGTAGAGTCGAACGTGACCGAAAAGTCATCGACTCCACATGGACTTACCAGGGCTGCAGAGTCGGAGTCTGTCTGAATCGACAGTTCTGGCCGGAGGAGTCGGAGTCGATATTTGGATACCGGAATCGGAGTTGGAGTCAAATTCACTGAAATTTCGTCGACTACGCAGCACTGGTTGGGTCCTTTTCATAGAGCGTCTTGAATGACACATTGAGCGGTAATGACGTTAGCAATGCCGTTAAACTTTTTCATTAGACTTATAGATAGTACTTATGTACGTTCGTTTTGTTCTTTGATCGGATAATTTGTTTAATTTAGGCCATTGACATATAATAAGTATAGACGAACTACTCGCGTCTTTGCGGCGTTCCTCGTCGACTAAAGAAGCAAATTGTTTTCTGAATTTACAGCGCAGGACAAGGGCAATCCTAACCTTTAAGCACGGACGTAGAAATAAAAGTTTGCTAAATATTTAACGTTAATTTTATTTTAAAATGTGTAACAGAACGCTAACATTTACTACAAAACATTTATTTAAACGTTTAAGGTTTGAAGTCAAGCCTCACGAAATCGTCTCCATGGTAACGGAATAAACAAAGTCATCGCCATCATTTATTGTTGCCGCATTGCAAATTGCGTAAGGTGTGTTGACAGTCCTGTGCACATTAAACAAGAAAAGATAATTTGTCACCAATAAAGAGCACAAACAAATGTCAAGCACATATTGCACGTGATAAGTGAATCATTTCAAGGCGATAAAATTGACTTACGTTATTACAGCAAGCATTTCAAGCAGTGTCTTCTGGGATATTTGGTATTTATGTAATTAAAGCATTTTATTTCATTTTCTTTAGATTTATCCTGTTTATCTGCTAGAGCAGTCAGGCACTGATAATTTTATCATAATGGCTAGAGTCAAGAGAAGAAAAAATCTGAGAGACACTTGCAATCTTCACAAATGTCATAAGAAACGGCTTGGAAGAGGTCTACCCAAGGTCTACCTAAGAAGGCACATGCCTATTAGGGCGGGTCGATGGAAAAAGTTTCCATGTGAAGAGCGATTTTCCTACGGGCTGATCCATAAAACGGTTAAAACATATTTTTTGCGAATTTTTGAAAAGGAACTGGGCGCGCCGTCAACGAGACCACTTTTGCTAATTTTTCTCGTTGTTTGCAAAATGTAGTGAGAAAAATTCAAGAAAGGTACTATATTTACCACTTTCCTAGTTCTACATGCTTACCCCCGCCTCTTCACAAAGTTTGGAAACCCCAGTGGCAGAATCGTGCTCAGAATAGCGATTAGCATCGGCGCTCTGAGCGCAACGAAACCAGCGCCATCTATTGAGCGAGTTTGGCATAACATTGATTTTGACGGCTTTCCGACCGTTAAAAGCTGACGCAGCCGCTGCCACGTCGGGTATATGGTGTTCTTTGGTGTTCCTAGGTGTCTGGTGTTCCTTATTTGACACTAGGTGAGTTGTACCCATTCGATCCGAAATACTTCAGGAATCATAAATTGCTCCGGAAGCTATACCTATAGTGATATCGCCAAGAAAACAGCGAGATGCTTAACTTTGATACCTATATGTTTATCAGTTAAATTAAGTTTTGCAGACAGATAACATCAGTCCAAACCGTATGTTCATTTTTTGAATGCAATGTAGCCAGCCACCTAACCGTCCTAGGACAGAAAATCACACTTCGATAATTGATTCAAACGCCGGCATGAGAGCGTTGCATTGCGTCCTGATGGCACACGTGATGTAACCGAGACGTGCTCTCTTAATAACAGCAACGTATGCTGCCTAAGTTAGGAACCGGACGGCTCGCTCCACTGCCTGAGTAGTGAGTATGGTATGCACTGGATCGAAATTAATTTGTTAAGCAGCGGGTCGAAGGTCACCCTCTTCCAGCGAGATTGCTATTGGTGACTCTGTAACGCGTTCTTTGGACCGATCTATGAGCTGCATGTAGTGCATGACTTGTTTATTGCAAAATGCTGATAGAATCGCATACCTTTATGTCTCCTGCCTCATTCGCTTCCTATACTTTTTTGCCATAAGTGTCTCGAGTCTTTTTATCACCATTCCTTAGTTCAGCAAGCATCGCAGTGTATGCACTGTTTGCTGGCTGTCTGTATCGGCCAGTACAGCCCAAAAAAGTTTCGTATAGTGAGCCCGGTACTTATTCCTGTCGATCACTGGGCGAATAACACAGACCGGTGAGCTGAGAGGTCTCGCAATAGCTGGATGCTTTGGAGTAATCCGTCTCTGCAATGTTTACTCCGTAATTTCGGACCACATTGGGACATAGTGAACAACATTGAACTCGGTGATAGTTCGAAGCTGGTCAATATATGTTGTATGATGGGCGATCGCGACGGAATACGTAACTTGCAAGCTGCCAACGTAAGCCATTTTACCAAATTCAAGGGCTCAAGCTTCCTTACTGACAGCTACCTCAGGATTTGTCAAGAGCGTGACGCCTGCTTCCGGGCTGTTCAGAAGTACTTTCACAGGGAGATGAAACTTACAGGATGTAGTATCATCCAGAGGTCTCACAACTTGTACATATATCTCGGATTTTCCCTAAAAATCACATGAGGTCAGGTCGGCCACGTGACCTCACCATTAGGTATAAGTCAATGGGAAAAATGAAAACTGCTATGTTAGCGCCGAGAACTATCTCAAACTGTCTCCAGCACATGGAATCGTGATTTCTTTCACGCCTTGCAAGGTCCGATGCTTCACTTTTGCATTGTTGACATTGCGTGGCGTCATTTATGGTCACTTGGGTCATTGTTAAAGAAAGCGCGGTTTTGAGGCTCATGATTACATATATAACTGCAATGAAAACCGTAAGACGGTTTGACAAAAGTCAGTTTGTCAGTTTGCCCAGCATGTCTTATTTTCTTGGCCCTATTTTTAATATAATTATTAGCATGAGGCTTACGGTTTTCATTGCAGTTATATACTTGGGTCATTAGAGTTTTTCATCAATAACTCCCCATCAAATTGAGTTAGCGAGTCGGGAAATCCACCAATAAACTCAGGAAGACCTGCCGATTCGAGTAATATGTAACATGACCTCTGTCAACCAGCTTCGTGATCTGGGGGAGCTGACCTGCCCTTGACCCGAGGTCAACACCTCAAGTTGACCTCACCCGAACAAAAAGTATACCATTCGACGCGCCTGAGCGAGGCGAACACGATGATGCCAAAATCGCGGCTCTCCGACCGTTTTTTTGCGAAGTTATGAAAACTGAACCCTGGCCCTTGGTCACTTGACCTGACCTCAAGAGACCTTAAAATCGGGTACCAGTACCTGCGTCTTGTAACGGCGCTCACGCTTGTTTTTTCCGCGACGCTCTAGCTTCATCAGGGGGGGGGGGGGCGAAACGGCGAGGGAAATCGTACCAACCAACCCCCCCCCCCCCCCCGGCCGGCGCGTATGTAGAAAACCAATAGGTCCGGCGAATTGAATGGGAACATGCAACATATGTATATTTGAGCTTGCACCGTGCTCAGAAAGGTTCAGAACAGCCGTTTTCACGACGGTTGACCGAAAGCGCCAAACTTGACCAAATCTCAAGGAACCTACCCTGAAAATTCCATGAGCCTGACCCAAATGACCTTAGACCTGTAACCTTTTTTTGGAGGACCATGTCAGGGGGGCCATAAAACATGCATCGCACAACCCTAGTAAAGAGTAAAGTTGGTTCATGTGCTGACCCTTGGTGACCTGACCTGTGACCTGACATGGTATTATCAGTGACCTCTAATAGCAACATATATACTAGGCAACGTACGCCCTATTTTTGACGTACGTGAAACATTTTATCTTTGACCTGACCTGTGACGTCATCGGTGACCCCGAGGTCAATGAAATTGGAGTTCCATCGACAAATTTGACAGGGCTATCGAACATCGTTTGAATGTTACGGATCCGTCCAGTAGTTTCGGAGATACGGGAGGGGGGCAAAAAATGCCCCCCCCCCCCCCCACCGCGCGGAAGGTGGCCGGGAGGTCCACCGCCTGCCGGGTTGATGAGAGCCTGAATGAGAGAGAATGCTTTTAGGCGAGCTTTTAAGGAATTCAATAAAAACACAAAATGAAATCATGCTACAAATTTCATTGCTTACCTCAGGAATGAAATCAGCCAGGAAAGATCAGCAACATTTTTAACCAGTAAAACGCCTTTTGGGGCGACCAACGGAGCGAGCAAGAGGGTGGGCCTTGGACAAGCGAATTTGCAAGGGACACCTCCAACTAACTTGTGCACTGCACCCTACTAACCGGTCCCTAGCGATGTGCCAAATTTGAGCGCAATCGGCCTAGCCGTTCTCGAGATCTGGAAGCTGCACGTGCACACGTGCAAAATGGGTCACAACTGACTTTTGCACGGCACCCTACTAACTGGTCCCTAACCATGTACCAAATTTCAGCACAATCGGTTCAGCCGTTCTCGAGATCTGGAATCGACCCCTGCACGTGCGCACGTGCAGCAGCACCCCAACTGTGGCACATGGATATGCATTGCCTAGTGGGTGCCTACCTACATACCAACTTTCAGCGCAATCGGCCAAGTAGTTACCAAGATATTGCAACAATTGCAAAACTGACACCTCTTCGTTTTGCACGTGGCACGTGCATAAGCGGTCACCCACATGCATCGAGAATAGTCCAATACTTGGTAAAAGGAATGAAGCTACCCTAGAAAAATCATCGAATGTAAATCGGTCAAGTGGTTGCTGAGATATAAGCCTCGCAAAAGCGTAACCACGGCCGGCCGGCCGCTCATACTCAGAAATTTTCGTTAATCTACGAAAGACTACGCTTCCTTCGCTCGCTACGTAATAATTTCTTCAGACTAACAATGCCTCAGCCATATTGGCACGCTACTGGCTGAAAATAAGTTGCTTAAAAAGACCCACTGAATCGCCACGGTTTTAAGTGCATGTCATCTCTATGTATATAAGATCTCTATGGGCACCATGGCCACAGTTAAAGAGATACAGCCAACAGACTTGCAGGATAGGTTGAGGAATAGCTGAAGTTTCGAGGTATATATTTGAAAATAATTAATCATTTGATATTTGTGCTCAAAACTCGCGTGCAGTGAAAATGTAGCTAAAAACCCGGTTGATTAATTGGCTGCGGCGACCCGCAACCTCAACCAAAAAAATTGAAAAAATTCACACAGTCTCCTTGTGACATGCTCCGTAGGAATTTCGGTCTTCATTATGTGTCCTCGAAAAAAAGTTCTCGGATGACCCGCCCTAATGCCTATGTTCCTGTTGCTAGAAGGCTTCTGGTGTGTGCTGAAATTCATCTGCCAACTGAACCAGACATAGCCCGACTTATGGCCAACATATAAAGTAAAAAAGATTGACGAACTTCAGTTGTAAGTTGCTACTGCAATTAAACATGATGGAGGCTGGCGCCGTCAAGAAAACTGAATGGAAGCTCAGCAAGACTGCAACAGTCGAAATGTCTTCCAAGTGTGACCTGCTAATGACTGGCTTAATTATTTCTTACGTGGCTCAACATAAGTGCTCAAGAGCAGAAGGCCCCTCATTTACTTGTGTGTGCGCTGATTTGTGGAACGTTGTTAAAATCGAAAACCAGAATTCGTGAACTTTTGGTGATCACCAGTGACCTTTAGCGATGGCCTGGTCGAAAAATGGTCTAGACGATTCTCAAAGTTCTTATAACGAGCCACTTACTGCCCTTTCCGCATCTTTCTACCTTTCTTCCTTTGCGAGATAATATGGTGTGGACAAATACGTCCCCCCTCCCATCACTATGGCGAAGCTGGCTGAAAGGCCCACCCGGGCGCGGGTTAAAGAGGCTCATGTGATGGGTGAATAAAATCATGTATCATTATGTGCACTCAGATTGGTATGAGTATATCGCCACTCATCCCACAGTCTCTACTACCATGAACATTATTTTCACGTCTTCATATGCTTTGACTATGCTTTGATGATGTCATGAATGTTACTGCTGAGCTTCATCTTAAATACACAATACATAATGTTTAATCAACTAACAAACTGTATTAATCGAATTCGCAATCATGAAGAGAAACGCGCATGAGAACTGGAAAACTACGTGATAGTGAAGCCGAATGCTCCTTTAACGGAACAAGAAATGATGATTCTGAGCGCAATGGCAAAGCCGCTCATTCGAGATGTGAAAGTGGCCCCGCTCGTGTGCACGTGCAAAATGGACCCAAATGCACTTGAGCACGGCACCCTCCTAAACGGTCGCTACCGGTGTACAAAATTTGAGCACAATCTGCCCAGCCACTCTCGAGATGTGGAAGCGACCCCTCGCACGTGCGCACGTGCAGCTGGACCCAAACTGACTTGTGCACGGCACCCTGCCAAACGGTCCCTAACGGTGTACCAAATTTGAGCACAATCTGCCCAGCCACTCTCGAGATGTGGAAGCGACCCCCCGCACGTGCGCACGTGCAAGCTGGACCCAAACTGACATACGCCAGGCACCCTGTCAAACAGTCCCTAACGACGTACCAAATTTGAGCGCAATCAGCCCAGCCGTTCTCGAGATCTGGAAGCGTACCCTGCGCGTGCGCACGTGCAGCAGCACCCAAACCGTGACACGTGGAAATGCATTATCATTTGCATGTCCACCGACATGCTAAGTTTCAGCTCATTCAACCCAGTGGTTGTAAAGTTATTGTTGATCGAACAAATTTGTCACCACTTAGTTGGCACGTGGCGCGTGCCGTGTCCCTCACCTTATGACTTTGTGCTATGTTCAAGTGATTAAGCTTGGACGCTCCTACATTGTAGACGCAGTCTCGTTCCGTTCGGTCGTGTTATTTACGAGAAAGAAGTTGATAAACTTTCGCGTTTTTCCCATAGACGTAGTCTGTCTATACTTATAGGTCAATGATTTAGGCCAAGTAAAGACTCATGTAAAATAGCGAAAATGACACGTGCTGGCGAAGTCTCCAATAACTCCCTGTTTCACGATTTAAAGAGGAAATAACAGAGAACCGCTTATCTTATTACTGACTCTGCACATAAATTTATTAATTTCTTGGCTTTTATTGACATATAAAGACATACCCTTTTGAAAAATTGCACAACAAGCCTGCTACTACACCACACTCCCGTGTGTCACAATGCTAAGCAACGGCGTTCACTCGGCTTGCTCCTAACTTACGATCATTCCCCCGCTAGATGGCAGGCCTGAGCTCAATGTCGCCAAAAAATGCGAAGAGACCAATCCATTATTATCTCATCCATGGTTAGACTTAGCAAGATCTTAAAATGCCGCAGCTTTGAAAGCCTCCTATACTAGAGGATCATTTACAAGGAAATAAATCTCACAGGATTTAGTAGGAATCTAAGGTCTCAAAACCTTTAATTCTTGCATTTTCCTTAAAGGTCAGCTGAGATCAGGTCGATCACGTAACTTCAACGCTATAAGTCAATGGGGAAATAAGGGAACTGTAATTTTGGCTGCGGAAGTATTTGCCGAATCGAAAGATATTCTTTAGGGCGTAAATCGCCCAATTTGGTGACCTAAGTGGGTTCAACCTGCCCTTGACCGAAGGTAAGCAATCTTAGTTGACTTCAACTAAACAAAAAGTATCTCATACGGCGGTCTAAGCATGACGAACACGATGATACCAAAATTGGGACGCTGCAACCATTTTTCATCCCAACCTTAGAGCACTTCACCTGACCTCAGAGGTCCCCGGTTGACTTAAGACCTTAAATACCGTTCCTATATCCCCCTTACCCGTTGACTTCAAATCGTGATGTCGCGTGACCGACCTGACGTCAGACGACCCTTAGGAAAAACCGGATATATATAGGCCTCTGGAAGATGCGAAGTCCTGCAAGTTTTACTCT
Organism: Amphibalanus amphitrite; assembly: GCF_019059575.1. Lineage (NCBI taxonomy): Eukaryota > Metazoa > Arthropoda > Thecostraca > Balanomorpha > Balanidae > Amphibalanus > Amphibalanus amphitrite. The sequence continues at coordinate 73,785 of NW_024883284.1, forward strand.
CCTGTGAAAACTCATCTGGCACCGAGAGCAGTTGTGACATTTTATGACCCTGCAGAGATTCACTTTTAGAGTTAAAGGTCAGTAACCTGACATGATGAACATGCGGTTGGTCACATAAGATACGGCTTGAATTAACCCTCGCCGTGCTTGGGGAAATGGGTCGCAATGCTTGGGGAATCTTGAGAAATCTCTAGCTCATTACGGCCGTAACGGTTACGGCGTCATTACGGATCCGGTGTGAACCACGCATTAGTCGGCTAGCATTCAGACCTAATCCTGATCCGGGGAACTTTGGGCTATCGTCCAGCAGGACCTGGACAAACAGAAGCCGGCAGCCAGCCTCGGCGCCCTGCAGTTACAGCCAGGAGGCGCCCTGCAGTTACAGCCAGGATCTCGGAGTCGGAGTCCGAGTCGCCCGGAGTCGTGGCAAACAGCCAAGAGTCGGAGTCGGAGTCGGCCACGGACCAAGTTGCCTCGACTCTGTATTGGTTAAATGTGACATAGGGTGGCACTCACCCTTTAGAGTGGCATGACGCGCTGCTCTGAATAATTTAGTAGCCACGTGGCGCCCGCGCCAACTGTCTGCTACATTGTTTACGGTTGGCAGTTGAGCTGAGCGCGCCGCCGTGAGCGGTCGCGAGCGCTGCTCGCTCCTCCCCCGTCTCTCCTCGGCCTGCCTCGTTCCCAGCGATTGTGTGGGAGTGGAGCTGAAAGTTTGAAAGGATTGCAAGTGAGCGGGAACCTTGGAACGTGCGAATCAGTGCGAGAGTGGACAGTGCAACTGAGTGTGCGTCCCGACTAGGTGTGAAGTGTAATGTACGGCTCTCCAGTAAAACAGTGGTTGGTTTTGCTTTTTAGGCTATATCTGGTCTTATATCAAGTGCAAATGCATAAGTATTAACCCGATTTGTGCGTATGCACATTTGCCACGACACTGTGAAATTTCATCGTCGTAAGACAAATACTTTCTGAGATATTTAGCAAAAACCTCATTTTCTGCCGTTTGGGGCATTCTGGCCGCAGTCTTCCTGGGATCGCCTATGACATCCGTGGTGTCACCTAGCGAGAGGGACGAGGAAACACAGAATCATGAATGAATCGAGCGCGTAGTAAACGGAGCATGAAAGGGAGACTCAGCAGAGGCTATCCGGGTGGCCGGCGCGCGGAGCGCCCTCAGGCACCGGCTGACCCTTCGGACCGCGTGGGGTCAGAGGTCGCGCTCGGGAAGTCTCAGCTCTGGGTCTTAGCGCTGTGAAGCCAGGAAGGGAGGGGAGGATAGCGCTAGCCCGACTGACTTGTAGCTCGGCTGATGTGCGTGGAGCGGAAGGCGAGCACAGAACGGGATGGTGGATAGTGCGTATAGCGGAAACTGCCTTCACATTGCCTTCACAACCTGTGATATAATATTCGTGATTATGTTAGGACTTACAAAAAGGGAAAGGACGCTCTGCCGAGAGAAGGGACGGGTGCCGTTCCGGGGGGGGGGAGGGGCGATGGTCTTTATCTAGATTTTTTTAACGCGCTGCCGATAGCGAGATAAAAGTTGGCACTGCCGACCTTTGATTAGGTCAGATCTTATGACACAAAGCCCTATTTTCAGGCCAGACCAGGGCCCAATCTTACCAAATGCCGTGAATGCACATTGCACATTCACGCATAGGCGCGGGAACCGGGGGGGGGGGGGGCAGTGGGGGCAGCCTGCCCCCCCCAACTCTGGGGCCGTGGGGGCGGTGCCCCCACAACTTTGAGACGGAAAATCGCACTTTTTTGCAAATGTTTTCTTTCTTTGTTGAAAAAGCCAAGGGATGAAAAATAAATGGCCTAAAACCGGTGAGAAAACTAGATTTGGGGGTACCCCAGGTTGATCTCTATTATGGTGTGCCCCCCAGTCTGAAAGTAGTTCCCACGCCCCTGCATTCACGGCATTTGGTAGCACTCGGAACTATTCCACATTCACTTAGGGAGAGAGTGGGGTAATTTGGCCGGTGGTGTAAATTGGCCGCCCCCACCTGTACGAAAGCTGATAAAAGTGAAAGAAATAACTTTAGTCTCTATTCATTTGTCATCGGCAGAACTGACTCGAGAACAAATGTCAAAACTTTCCCCCTCTTAGTTTTATTCAAAATTAATAAAAGGTGAATTTAGTTAGAAAATGGTAACTTTTACTTCCGTTTAAAAATTTGTATACCTTACATGTAGTATTTGGGCTGTAAACGAATTCCAACATTATAGCGCCATTTTTGAGGGTGTTCAGCGGTTCCAAGAGCAATTTCATTTAGTTCTGCACAGCCATGACGACTTTATAGACAAAAATTTTCAGAATGGCAATGTGGGGTTATTTGGCCGGGACTAGCGGGGCAACTTGGCCGGTGCGCTCAGAGTCACTATGCTGGGACGGCCGAGTTGTCATGGTCAATTATACCATAACCCGCGCCCTGCTGGGGGGGTGTTTGTTCACCCCCCCTTGTGGTTTTTCGCGAATATCTCAAAAACGGCGGCGCGGAGCGCCGCCGTTTTTGGTATACCTTATCATACATCAATTCTACACATGTTGTGAAAATTTCAGACCAAGGTCATTCAAGGTCAGGTCACCAGGTCACTTGAAGTGGCCTCACCTCATAAAAAGTTTCAATGTCTGTCGTAGCTAGACCGAGTGACCGATCGCTTTGAAACTTTCAGCGATTGCTAAGAGCAATAGCATGTACAAAACGTATACACTGTAAAAACCCATGTCAAAAGCCAGCACCCTGTACCTGCTTATTTTAAGCACGCTAACTGGGTGCTAAATTTTAGCACCCTTTTCGAAAAATAGCTCCCTGTGCCGGCTTATTTTAAGCACCCTAAATGGTTGCAGCCATTTAGGGTGCTTAAGATAAGCCGGCACAGGGAGCTATTTTTCGAAAAGGGTGCTAAAATTTATCACCCATTTAGCCTGCTTAAAATAAGCAGGTATAGGGTGCTGGTTTTTGACATGGGTGCTAAACTTTTTTTACAGTGTATCTCAGAATTTTGATATCGATGACCTAAGGTCAGGTCAATTTTGCGACCTCCCCATTAAAAGTCAATGGGAGAAAATTGAAATGCGCCTCTTTCGGACGAAAGACATTATAAACAATCCCAAACACTGTTCATTCGATGCGTCTTGACGAGAGGAACACGATGCCCGTAAAAGTAAGCTCGTACAAGGCTTGGGTCAAAAGTTATTGCAGAAAAACTGTTTCCGAAAAAAATCGGCTATTTTTGCAGTTTTTGCCCCCTGCAGGCAAAACCGTTGACGTTAGGTCAAATCTGAGAGAATTACTCAGAAAGGGCGCTAATAGGGCTATCGAATGCGCTTTTCCGCGGCGCTGTAGCTCTATTGGTTCCCGAGTTATGCGTTGGCTTCTTGGAAATTGTCGACATTCGACCTGGAAATCGGCGAAATTTTGCCTTCAATGACCTCTGGTGACCTGACCTTTGACCTGACCAAAAAATTGAACGAAGTGATTTCCTCATTATTTTTGACGCTCTTTCGAACACCGCCTTCCGCGTATCGCTACGTGGCCCAGGAGCCGAGTTAGAAGGGGGGTGTTCAAACACCCCCCCCCCAGCAGGGCGTGGAAATCCAGGACCCCCAGCCGGGCGCGGGATAAAGGACATAATTCATAACCAACTTTGACTACCTTGATGCCATATTTCCTATTGGACAGTTGTAAGAGCACGTGACGTCAGCAAAGGTTACCTAACGCTTTTTTGCTAATAAATACTTACAGAAAAAAGATACAGCCGCAAAAATGGTCTCATTGTGTTCAGCTCGTCAAGGCGCATCGAATGATATACATGATGACCTTGAACTCACGTAACCTTGAGGTCAAGCGACCTGAGTTAACCTGACCTGAAGCCAACCTTTGACCTTGACCTCTCGAGGTCAACACATACATGTTTCGATGCGGAATGACGAGAGAATTACGATGGTACTTTTATTTTTGCCCTAGCTTGATTACTTCAAAATCTATTCGTAAAAAACTGTCATCGCATCTAGAGTCGCTATTTTGACTTTTTTTCGACCCCTGTGACGGCTGGGTCAACCTCCAAAATGCTTCAAATGCGTCGTAGGACACGCGTCATTGCTGAATGTGAAGCTGACTCGCCTATAACAAAAATCATGGCCTCAAGCTAACACCGGCCAAATTGCCCCACACCCCCGGCCAAATAACCCTGCTAGTGGGGCAATTTGGCCGCTTTGCAGACCTTTGTAATACATCACAATGTCCATATAAGTAGGTAGTTACTCTATCATTTCAAGTTTACTGTCCAAGAAAGTAAATGTATGCCACACCTGTCAGCGTTGAAAAAATGCAGAAATGTGTTGTCGATTTTTAGTTACATCGTTTTCTAAAAAAAGCGGCCAAATTACCCCACTCTCCCCTATTCATTCATTCAGGCAACATTCATAATCATTCACGCTATCAAAATCATTGGACAAGATCAGCTGGATGTAAATAAAAAGGATATTTTTGATATCAGTGCCGTAAACTCCGGCCAGTGCTGCCAAATCCTATTTACGGCATTGGTAAGATTGGGCCCAGGTCACTGACCGACGTAAGTTAGACCAGGGTATATTGACTTACAGGGTATGGTCATTTGGCAGCCCAGGATTTGTGACGGATAATGCGCAGCAAAGGCATCTCTGGCGCATGCTTTTAGCATGATGATTCTTTTTACAATATATGACGTATTTATTATTTTATCACAGTTTTGTGATGATTTTTTTTTAACTTTTTAACCTTTATATATTTATTATTTTTTATTTCCAAATATTCCATGTTGTTGTCAATGCTGTGGATATCTTTAAAAAAGAATTAACGTCATCAAAGATTGAGTGAAACAATTTACTACTTTCACGTAAACTTGACCTTGTTGGTAATGGGAAAAATGTAATGTAAACATATCAGTCTCTGTGCTAATGTTGATTTGTGGTAATGGTAAAAGCTAGTTATTTCTTTGAATTGTGGTGGAGTTTTGGTGCAGTAGGTATGATATGTAAATTAACCACCCGCTGAAATTCAATGCAAGCAATTTTGAGCTGAAATTTCTGCATCATTTGCGCTGAAAGCTGGGGTCGTGCTGTGAAACATCAAAGAACTCACCTTTTCAACTCACCTGTTTGGGGTTCCCTGCCTTTAAGAGTACAACATAGAGACGCAAATGTAAGCCCCAATAAAACAAGCCCCTGGCCGGAAGTTCAGACCCTCTTCAGACCCGCTCGCAGGATGAGTCTGCTGCTAGATTTACCAGCGTGCTGAAAAATTTGGTGACCACCATTCCCAGTAAAATTCTGCTGCAGCCGTGCACCGAAAAATTCAGCGGCCACCATGCGCTGAATTTGGCGCATGCGAAATTACGCCAGGCTGCGACTTGTGCTGAAATTTTTGACGCAATTCTGCCATTACTCCGAACATATTTGGCATGTGTATTTTTTTTTCAGTCTGGGCGTGGCGCAGCCAGAGCAGCTCTGCGCTCCAAGGTCCTGTGGTGGTGAGCGTCTCGCCTCACCAGAGGTGGACTGGCGATGGATGCCAAGATGCCAGCTTTCAAACACCAGGTCCCAGAATCAATGTGTAAGTATGTACATTTACCTTTCCAGACTTAGCTTTGCCTTAATAATGCTGTGATTGTTTGGAAGACTAATAAATCTTGCATGCTTTGTACACAGGAAGACTAGACCATTAGGCAAAACATTTTACCTGCATTAAAATTGTGCTAGTGAGTGGTGACCAATATGCATGTTGCTTTCTTGTCCATAAACCATTTTTTGGAAGAATTGATTCAATGCAACTTGAATAAAAATATGTACAGTTGTCAGTTACACATAAGCAAATACCATTTTACTTATTAAATTTAGAGTTGCTCAGTGATTGCACAGTTTCTGAAAGAAAGATGGGTATCATGATGCCTGTTGTTCTCGATTATTTGTTTTATAGGGGTGCTGCAGCGTCAACAGGCTCATGATACTTACTACCCTTTTATTATGCCCTTTGTCCACGCCATTGACAATATTGTTCTGCAAGAAAAAGTATAAATTAAGTGTTTTTGCTGGATAAAGGATGGGATTTCTTTGTTTGTTTCTTTTTGTAACTACACGCTCTGCGGCTGAACCTCTACCTGTATGGAGTGTGCCATGTCATGCTGCGCCGCATAAAAACGCATTATGTTATGCCGTCCTAATTGCCTCGCATCGTATCCTTTAAAGACAATAATTTAAGCGTGAGCGTAACGTGAAAGGCCACAACATCGAGAAACTCCGACACATTTTTTCCCTATTTGTTGTCAGGTCTCCGGAATGGCACGACAGAAAGTCCGACCCGCCTACGAGCTGCTGTCTGCTTCGTGCGGTCTGGCCGCACAGACGTACTCGGTGCATGCCCGGAAAGGAGAAAGAGACAGCCTTCCTCTTCACCATTGACAGCGGCATGGACGTCCTCAACAGCGGCCATCCGAGGGACGCCAAAACACTGCGGAGAGGCTGCTCCGGCACTCCCGGGCAGGAGGACGCCCTCTCTAAGCTGGTGGAAGAGGTGGAGGGACTGCGCTTCGGCTCAGCTGGTCACCTCCTCCCGTTCCAGAAGGGTCTAGTAGTGACAGTGAAGGTGGAGCGGGGTCTGCTCGCTGACGTGCAGCAGCGTTTTGGCCCGGACTGCTAACTGCTACTCCGCCACGTCACCCAGAACCGGCTTTAGGGCTCGTTCAGCCACATCCGCGGCTCTGGCGGCGGAAGCCCCAACCCCACGACGACAGAGGTGAAGGGGCGCCTCCGCCTGTTCACTCTGATCCAGCTTGCGCGTCACGGGCCCACGGCGTGCAGATTAAGAGTCGCTCACCCGCGGCGCTCCCGGTACCAGCGGCGGAGGCGGAGGCGGGGGCAGAGCCGGGGGCAGAGCCGGAGGCAGACGAGGACCAAGCCGACCAGGCGCAGATGGTGTGCTGGAGGCGGTATGCCCTGAGCCGCCCCAAGAAGTTCCTGAGGGGACGGAGAGCCTGGAGCCCGTTCCTGACGAGCCAGCCCCGGACGCAGAGGAGGAGGCGGAGCAGGAGAGGGCGCAGCTACTGCGAAAGGCCGAGACAGTGCATATACCGCCTGCGCCCTCAGCGGCGTTGGACGCTGAGATTGGTGTGCCGGCCACCGAAGGTGCAATGGCGCATCTGGCCGGCTACATCGCCAGAAAATGCGGCCCCAGCTTCGGCGCGCTGGCGATGGCATCTGAGGACGCGCCAGTTCAGACGCTCTGGACTCGACTGCGCAGCGCGGCCGGCGGACTCACGATCCCCTCCCAGCCCTGCTTAGACCTGTTTAATCAGCTCGAGGCGGAGTTCATATATGTTTCACGTGTTCGCTGAAGTGTCTTGAAAATGCTTAAATGTGTGCCATTCGTGATTTGCCTGATGATGCAGTACAAGTACTGTGAAACGCGTTGCAGTTAATATAGCTGATGATATGTAAATGCAGTCTACATCCATATCGTGCTCAAATAATGTAGCGCACAAGCTACCCTGAGGTAGGCTTTGAATTCACCGAATTTTCCAGTCGACTGTTCAGATGGAAATCAACTTAAGTACCCTGGTATGCTGAATATGTTTTCGTATTGTTACATAGCGTACCGTCGGACAGAATGGAGTGCTATGCTGCTGTGACATTCATCGAACCTCCCGTTTGTGCATGTGTGCACTTTCACATATCGTGCTATCTGAAATTGAATCGACCTATGCCGCTGTGCCGCTGCCTGGGTTGCCGGCGACAGCGGCGGGGCGCATCTGATCGGCACAATGTTACAGATCAGGATCCGTCCTGTCTGGAGGTAGTCGGACCGGTGTTTGTCTAGCCAGATGTACTCCATCGTATCACTGATGTTCATCTGTAAGGCTGTGTTCTTGCCTAATGCTGCTTCCACCCATTCAGTCAGTTTTGAATTGTAATAGAGGAAGCCAGATGTCATAGATGTCTTCGTTTAAGGGATTGTTTTCGCATGTCATGCATCGGAAATACAATCAAAATAGAATTAATTGATGATCAGCTATGCAACCGCAAATCAGCAGCATCGAATCTATGTACAGCATTGTTATGCACTTCTACAACCGAAGTGATCCGACGAAACACCAGCGACCATCAGCCAAAATATAACTTTTATGCCCTGGAACCACAAGTGTTTGCTAATTCGATGCACATGAATACCGCGACTTTTCATGGAAATCAACAGTTATTATCACCGGTTACCAAAAACGTTATTGCAAGACATTCATTTAAATGATAGCAACACAGCAACGCTAGTCAATGGGATGTAGAACTTCTTTCGGTGGCATATTTTGCATACTTCTCTACTTTTCTTCAGTAAAACTGACCCGGGATGCATAAGGTAATCCATTTAGCTTTGAAATGACATTAGAAGTTTTGATTTGAGTTCCATAGTTCCTGAGATAATGCGGCTAGAAAAATGGCTAAAATCAGGGATTTTCCCATAGCTCAACATAAGTGAAGGAAAAACTTCAAGCTCTGGTGACGTCACGTGAGGAGGAAGCTGCCAATGACAATGACCGGGGGCCGAGTTAGACCATGGATGATATAACACTGGATTGATGTCTCGTGGAAATTAACATTGGGATCCGCGACATTGGGATCAGGGGCCGTATTCACGTCGACTTCGTAAGTCGATTTTCTTTCGTAAGTATAATTTGGTATTCACATCGACACTTCTTAAGTTTTTATCAACGGAATTCACGTGATTTAAAAAATTTACTTAAGAAGTAGGTCAAACTTAAGAAAATTCTTACGAAAATGATCGACGTGAATACGGCCCCAGGCCTGCCATCTAGCGAGAAAATTATCGTAAGTAAGGAGCAAGCCGAGTGAACGCCATCGCTCAGCATTATGACACACGTGGGTGTGGTGTGTTAGTTGGCTTGAAGTGCAGATTCCCACGAGTTGGAGGTAATCTTACTGGACCTGAGACGACAAAAAATGTCTTTAATGCTTGAAAGCCAAAAACGTCAAGCAGCCTTTAGGTAATAACGAAAATAAAATGCGTGAGACGGTGTGTATTGAACGCCCAGTCCCATCGGCTTGTACGGCCTTTTATATGGTCATTTACTCGCAATGGTACAGCAGTTTGACAATATGTCATGCATATTTGGTAGGCTTATTCCTTCTTCTCCGAATTTCGCCCGACTTTCTACATCTTAGTTAATGTTACGGCACGTGCCACGCGCCTTACTTAGGGGTGTCGAAATTGTTCCACATAAAATAACCCCGCAATGGCTAGGCCCATTACAGTAACACTTCGTCAATAGTTAGGCACCCAGTGGCCAATGCATTTCCATGTGTCACCATGGGGGTGCTACTGCACATGCGAAGTGCCGCTTCCATATCTCAAGAACGGCTGGGCGGATAATACTCAAACTTGGTACACAAATGTCACATCGATGCTCGTACCGCATTGATCAGTACTTTCATTGGTGTAGAGTCGTTAGGAAAACGATGAAATGAGATGGGTGGTGTTTCAGCTTTTCTGTTCCAGCAGTTGATTGATCCGCAACAGTAGACCCTTGTTTGTGTAGGCTTCATCTTCCTTTTCCACGCCTTGTTTAAAATAACATTAACAGTGCATACGAAGAAGATCACACATCAAAGTTGTTTTAGGCGGCTATGTTGGGCCAGGGCTGCGGAGTTGTAGTCAGAGCCAGCGGATCTGTTCCGACTCGGAGTCGGTTGATTTTTAAAAGCTGTAGTCGGAGTAGAGTCGAACGTGACCGAAAAGTCATCGACTCCACATGGACTTACCAGGGCTGCAGAGTCGGAGTCTGTCTGAATCGACAGTTCTGGCCGGAGGAGTCGGAGTCGATATTTGGATACCGGAATCGGAGTTGGAGTCAAATTCACTGAAATTTCGTCGACTACGCAGCACTGGTTGGGTCCTTTTCATAGAGCGTCTTGAATGACACATTGAGCGGTAATGACGTTAGCAATGCCGTTAAACTTTTTCATTAGACTTATAGATAGTACTTATGTACGTTCGTTTTGTTCTTTGATCGGATAATTTGTTTAATTTAGGCCATTGACATATAATAAGTATAGACGAACTACTCGCGTCTTTGCGGCGTTCCTCGTCGACTAAAGAAGCAAATTGTTTTCTGAATTTACAGCGCAGGACAAGGGCAATCCTAACCTTTAAGCACGGACGTAGAAATAAAAGTTTGCTAAATATTTAACGTTAATTTTATTTTAAAATGTGTAACAGAACGCTAACATTTACTACAAAACATTTATTTAAACGTTTAAGGTTTGAAGTCAAGCCTCACGAAATCGTCTCCATGGTAACGGAATAAACAAAGTCATCGCCATCATTTATTGTTGCCGCATTGCAAATTGCGTAAGGTGTGTTGACAGTCCTGTGCACATTAAACAAGAAAAGATAATTTGTCACCAATAAAGAGCACAAACAAATGTCAAGCACATATTGCACGTGATAAGTGAATCATTTCAAGGCGATAAAATTGACTTACGTTATTACAGCAAGCATTTCAAGCAGTGTCTTCTGGGATATTTGGTATTTATGTAATTAAAGCATTTTATTTCATTTTCTTTAGATTTATCCTGTTTATCTGCTAGAGCAGTCAGGCACTGATAATTTTATCATAATGGCTAGAGTCAAGAGAAGAAAAAATCTGAGAGACACTTGCAATCTTCACAAATGTCATAAGAAACGGCTTGGAAGAGGTCTACCCAAGGTCTACCTAAGAAGGCACATGCCTATTAGGGCGGGTCGATGGAAAAAGTTTCCATGTGAAGAGCGATTTTCCTACGGGCTGATCCATAAAACGGTTTAAAACATATTTTTTGCGAATTTTTGAAAAGGAACTGGGCGCGCCGTCAACGAGACCACTTTTGCTAATTTTTCTCGTTGTTTGCAAAATGTAGTGAGAAAAATTCAAGAAAGGTACTATATTTACCACTTTCCTAGTTCTACATGCTTACCCCCGCCTCTTCACAAAGTTTGGAAACCCCAGTGGCAGAATCGTGCTCAGAATAGCGATTAGCATCGGCGCTCTGAGCGCAACGAAACCAGCGCCATCTATTGAGCGAGTTTGGCATAACATTGATTTTGACGGCTTTCCGACCGTTAAAAGCTGACGCAGCCGCTGCCACGTCGGGTATATGGTGTTCTTTGGTGTTCCTAGGTGTCTGGTGTTCCTTATTTGACACTAGGTGAGTTGTACCCATTCGATCCGAAATACTTCAGGAATCATAAATTGCTCCGGAAGCTATACCTATAGTGATATCGCCAAGAAAACAGCGAGATGCTTAACTTTGATACCTATATGTTTATCAGTTAAATTAAGTTTTGCAGACAGATAACATCAGTCCAAACCGTATGTTCATTTTTTGAATGCAATGTAGCCAGCCACCTAACCGTCCTAGGACAGAAAATCACACTTCGATAATTGATTCAAACGCCGGCATGAGAGCGTTGCATTGCGTCCTGATGGCACACGTGATGTAACCGAGACGTGCTCTCTTAATAACAGCAACGTATGCTGCCTAAGTTAGGAACCGGACGGCTCGCTCCACTGCCTGAGTAGTGAGTATGGTATGCACTGGATCGAAATTAATTTGTTAAGCAGCGGGTCGAAGGTCACCCTCTTCCAGCGAGATTGCTATTGGTGACTCTGTAACGCGTTCTTTGGACCGATCTATGAGCTGCATGTAGTGCATGACTTGTTTATTGCAAAATGCTGATAGAATCGCATACCTTTATGTCTCCTGCCTCATTCGCTTCCTATACTTTTTTGCCATAAGTGTCTCGAGTCTTTTTATCACCATTCCTTAGTTCAGCAAGCATCGCAGTGTATGCACTGTTTGCTGGCTGTCTGTATCGGCCAGTACAGCCCAAAAAAGTTTCGTATAGTGAGCCCGGTACTTATTCCTGTCGATCACTGGGCGAATAACACAGACCGGTGAGCTGAGAGGTCTCGCAATAGCTGGATGCTTTGGAGTAATCCGTCTCTGCAATGTTTACTCCGTAATTTCGGACCACATTGGGACATAGTGAACAACATTGAACTCGGTGATAGTTCGAAGCTGGTCAATATATGTTGTATGATGGGCGATCGCGACGGAATACGTAACTTGCAAGCTGCCAACGTAAGCCATTTTACCAAATTCAAGGGCTCAAGCTTCCTTACTGACAGCTACCTCAGGATTTGTCAAGAGCGTGACGCCTGCTTCCGGGCTGTTCAGAAGTACTTTCACAGGGAGATGAAACTTACAGGATGTAGTATCATCCAGAGGTCTCACAACTTGTACATATATCTCGGATTTTCCCTAAAAATCACATGAGGTCAGGTCGGCCACGTGACCTCACCATTAGGTATAAGTCAATGGGAAAAATGAAAACTGCTATGTTAGCGCCGAGAACTATCTCAAACTGTCTCCAGCACATGGAATCGTGATTTCTTTCACGCCTTGCAAGGTCCGATGCTTCACTTTTGCATTGTTGACATTGCGTGGCGTCATTTATGGTCACTTGGGTCATTGTTAAAGAAAGCGCGGTTTTGAGGCTCATGATTACATATATAACTGCAATGAAAACCGTAAGACGGTTTGACAAAAGTCAGTTTGTCAGTTTGCCCAGCATGTCTTATTTTCTTGGCCCTATTTTTAATATAATTATTAGCATGAGGCTTACGGTTTCATTGCAGTTATATACTTGGGTCATTAGAGTTTTTCATCAATAACTCCCCATCAAATTGAGTTAGCGAGTCGGGAAATCCACCAATAAACTCAGGAAGACCTGCCGATTCGAGTAATATGTAACATGACCTCTGTCAACCAGCTTCGTGATCTGGGGGAGCTGACCTGCCCTTGACCCGAGGTCAACACCTCAAGTTGACCTCACCCGAACAAAAAGTATACCATTCGACGCGCCTGAGCGAGGCGAACACGATGATGCCAAAATCGCGGCTCTCCGACCGTTTTTTTGCGAAGTTATGAAAACTGAACCCTGGCCCTTGGTCACTTGACCTGACCTCAAGAGACCTTAAAATCGGGTACCAGTACCTGCGTCTTGTAACGGCGCTCACGCTTGTTTTTTCCGCGACGCTCTAGCTTCATCAGGGGGGGGGGGCGAAACGGCGAGGGAAATCGTACCAACCAACCCCCCCCCCCCCGGCCGGCGCGTATGTAGAAAACCAATAGGTCCGGCGAATTGAATGGGAACATGCAACATATGTATATTTGAGCTTGCACCGTGCTCAGAAAGGTTCAGAACAGCCGTTTTCACGACGGTTGACCGAAAGCGCCAAACTTGACCAAATCTCAAGGAACCTACCCTGAAAATTCCATGAGCCTGACCCAAATGACCTTAGACCTGTAACCTTTTTTTGGGGGACCATGTCAGGGGGGCCATAAAACATGCATCGCACAACCCTAGTAAAGAGTAAAGTTGGTTCATGTGCTGACCCTTGGTGACCTGACCTGTGACCTGACATGGTATTATCAGTGACCTCTAATAGCAACATATATACTAGGCAACGTACGCCCTATTTTGACGTACGTGAAACATTTTATCTTTGACCTGACCTGTGACGTCATCGGTGACCCCGAGGTCAATGAAATTGGAGTTCCATCGACAAATTTGACAGGGCTATCGAACATCGTTTGAATGTTACGGATCCGTCCAGTAGTTTCGGAGATACGGGAGGGGGGCAAAAAATGCCCCCCCCCCCCCCCACCGCGCGGAAGGTGGCCGGGAGGTCCACCGCCTGCCGGGTTGATGAGAGCCTGAATGAGAGAGAATGCTTTTAGGCGAGCTTTTAAGGAATTCAATAAAAACACAAAATGAAATCATGCTACAAATTTCATTGCTTACCTCAGGAATGAAATCAGCCAGGAAAGATCAGCAACATTTTTAACCAGTAAAACGCCTTTTGGGGCGACCAACGGAGCGAGCAAGAGGGTGGGCCTTGGACAAGCGAATTTGCAAGGGACACCTCCAACTAACTTGTGCACTGCACCCTACTAACCGGTCCCTAGCGATGTGCCAAATTTGAGCGCAATCGGCCTAGCCGTTCTCGAGATCTGGAAGCTGCACGTGCACACGTGCAAAATGGGTCACAACTGACTTTTGCACGGCACCCTACTAACTGGTCCCTAACCATGTACCAAATTTCAGCACAATCGGTTCAGCCGTTCTCGAGATCTGGAATCGACCCCTGCACGTGCGCACGTGCAGCAGCACCCCAACTGTGGCACATGGATATGCATTGCCTAGTGGGTGCCTACCTACATACCAACTTTCAGCGCAATCGGCCAAGTAGTTACCAAGATATTGCAACAATTGCAAAACTGACACCTCTTCGTTTTGCACGTGGCACGTGCATAAGCGGTCACCCACATGCATCGAGAATAGTCCAATACTTGGTAAAAGGAATGAAGCTACCCTAGAAAAATCATCGAATGTAAATCGGTCAAGTGGTTGCTGAGATATAAGCCTCGCAAAAGCGTAACCACGGCCGGCCGGCCGCTCATACTCAGAAATTTTCGTTAATCTACGAAAGACTACGCTTCCTTCGCTCGCTACGTAATAATTTCTTCAGACTAACAATGCCTCAGCCATATTGGCACGCTACTGGCTGAAAATAAGTTGCTTAAAAAGACCCACTGAATCGCCACGGTTTTAAGTGCATGTCATCTCTATGTATATAAGATCTCTATGGGCACCATGGCCACAGTTAAAGAGATACAGCCAACAGACTTGCAGGATAGGTTGAGGAATAGCTGAAGTTTCGAGGTATATATTTGAAAATAATTAATCATTTGATATTTGTGCTCAAAACTCGCGTGCAGTGAAAATGTAGCTAAAAACCCGGTTGATTAATTGGCTGCGGCGACCCGCAACCTCAACCAAAAAAATTGAAAAAATTCACACAGTCTCCTTGTGACATGCTCCGTAGGAATTTCGGTCTTCATTATGTGTCCTCGAAAAAAAGTTCTCGGATGACCCGCCCTAATGCCTATGTTCCTGTTGCTAGAAGGCTTCTGGTGTGTGCTGAAATTCATCTGCCAACTGAACCAGACATAGCCCGACTTATGGCCAACATATAAAGTAAAAAAGATTGACGAACTTCAGTTGTAAGTTGCTACTGCAATTAAACATGATGGAGGCTGGCGCCGTCAAGAAAACTGAATGGAAGCTCAGCAAGACTGCAACAGTCGAAATGTCTTCCAAGTGTGACCTGCTAATGACTGGCTTAATTATTTCTTACGTGGCTCAACATAAGTGCTCAAGAGCAGAAGGCCCCTCATTTACTTGTGTGTGCGCTGATTTGTGGAACGTTGTTAAAATCGAAAACCAGAATTCGTGAACTTTTGGTGATCACCAGTGACCTTTAGCGATGGCCTGGTCGAAAAATGGTCTAGACGATTCTCAAAGTTCTTATAACGAGCCACTTACTGCCCTTTCCGCATCTTTCTACCTTTCTTCCTTTGCGAGATAATATGGTGTGGACAAATACGTCCCCCCTCCCATCACTATGGCGAAGCTGGCTGAAAGGCCCACCCGGGCGCGGGTTAAAGAGGCTCATGTGATGGGTGAATAAAATCATGTATCATTATGTGCACTCAGATTGGTATGAGTATATCGCCACTCATCCCACAGTCTCTACTACCATGAACATTATTTTCACGTCTTCATATGCTTTGACTATGCTTTGATGATGTCATGAATGTTACTGCTGAGCTTCATCTTAAATACACAATACATAATGTTTAATCAACTAACAAACTGTATTAATCGAATTCGCAATCATGAAGAGAAACGCGCATGAGAACTGGAAAACTACGTGATAGTGAAGCCGAATGCTCCTTTAACGGAACAAGAAATGATGATTCTGAGCGCAATGGCAAAGCCGCTCATTCGAGATGTGAAAGTGGCCCCGCTCGTGTGCACGTGCAAAATGGACCCAAATGCACTTGAGCACGGCACCCTCCTAAACGGTCGCTACCGGTGTACAAAATTTGAGCACAATCTGCCCAGCCACTCTCGAGATGTGGAAGCGACCCCTCGCACGTGCGCACGTGCAGCTGGACCCAAACTGACTTGTGCACGGCACCCTGCCAAACGGTCCCTAACGGTGTACCAAATTTGAGCACAATCTGCCCAGCCACTCTCGAGATGTGGAAGCGACCCCCGCACGTGCGCACGTGCAAGCTGGACCCAAACTGACATACGCCAGGCACCCTGTCAAACAGTCCCTAACGACGTACCAAATTTGAGCGCAATCAGCCCAGCCGTTCTCGAGATCTGGAAGCGTACCCTGCGCGTGCGCACGTGCAGCAGCACCCAAACCGTGACACGTGGAAATGCATTATCATTTGCATGTCCACCGACATGCTAAGTTTCAGCTCATTCAACCCAGTGGTTGTAAAGTTATTGTTGATCGAACAAATTTGTCACCACTTAGTTGGCACGTGGCGCGTGCCGTGTCCCTCACCTTATGACTTTGTGCTATGTTCAAGTGATTAAGCTTGGACGCTCCTACATTGTAGACGCAGTCTCGTTCCGTTCGGTCGTGTTATTTACGAGAAAGAAGTTGATAAACTTTCGCGTTTTTCCCATAGACGTAGTCTGTCTATACTTATAGGTCAATGATTTAGGCCAAGTAAAGACTCATGTAAAATAGCGAAAATGACACGTGCTGGCGAAGTCTCCAATAACTCCCTGTTTCACGATTTAAAGAGGAAATAACAGAGAACCGCTTATCTTATTACTGACTCTGCACATAAATTTATTAATTTCTTGGCTTTTATTGACATATAAAGACATACCCTTTTGAAAAATTGCACAACAAGCCTGCTACTACACCACACTCCCGTGTGTCACAATGCTAAGCAACGGCGTTCACTCGGCTTGCTCCTAACTTACGATCATTCCCCCGCTAGATGGCAGGCCTGAGCTCAATGTCGCCAAAAAATGCGAAGAGACCAATCCATTATTATCTCATCCATGGTTAGACTTAGCAAGATCTTAAAATGCCGCAGCTTTGAAAGCCTCCTATACTAGAGGATCATTTACAAGGAAATAAATCTCACAGGATTTAGTAGGAATCTAAGGTCTCAAAACCTTTAATTCTTGCATTTTCCTTAAAGGTCAGCTGAGATCAGGTCGATCACGTAACTTCAACGCTATAAGTCAATGGGGAAATAAGGGAACTGTAATTTTGGCTGCGGAAGTATTTGCCGAATCGAAAGATATTCTTTAGGGCGTAAATCGCCCAATTTGGTGACCTAAGTGGGTTCAACCTGCCCTTGACCGAAGGTAAGCAATCTTAGTTGACTTCAACTAAACAAAAAGTATCTCATACGGCGGTCTAAGCATGACGAACACGATGATACCAAAATTGGGACGCTGCAACCATTTTTCATCCCAACCTTAGAGCACTTCACCTGACCTCAGAGGTCCCCGGTTGACTTAAGACCTTAAATACCGTTCCTATATCCCCCTTACCCGTTGACTTCAAATCGTGATGTCGCGTGACCGACCTGACGTCAGACGACCCTTAGGAAAAACCGGATATATATAGGCCTCTGGAAGATGCGAAGTCCTGCAAGTTTTACTCTCCTGTGAAAACTCATCTGGCACCGAGAGCAGTTGTGACATTTTATGACCCTGCAGAGATTCACTTTTAGAGTTAAAGGTCAGTAACCTGACATGATGAACATGCGGTTGGTCACATAAGATACGGCTTGAATTAACCCTCGCCGTGCTTGGGGAAATGGGTCGCAATGCTTGGGGAATCTTGAGAATCTCTAGCTCATTACGGCCGTAACGGTTACGGCGTCATTACGGATCCGGTGTGAACCACGCATTAGTCGGCTAGCATTCAGACCTAATCCTGATCCGGGGAACTTTGGGCTATCGTCCAGCAGGACCTGGACAAACAGAAGCCGGCAGCCAGCCTCGGCGCCCTGCAGTTACAGCCAGGAGGCGCCCTGCAGTTACAGCCAGGATCTCGGAGTCGGAGTCCGAGTCGCCCGGAGTCGTGGCAAACAGCCAAGAGTCGGAGTCGGAGTCGGCCACGGACCAAGTTGCCTCGACTCTGTATTGGTTAAATGTGACATAGGGTGGCACTCACCCTTTAGAGTGGCATGACGCGCTGCTCTGAATAATTTAGTAGCCACGTGGCGCCCGCGCCAACTGTCTGCTACATTGTTTACGGTTGGCAGTTGAGCTGAGCGCGCCGCCGTGAGCGGTCGCGAGCGCTGCTCGCTCCTCCCCCGTCTCTCCTCGGCCTGCCTCGTTCCCAGCGATTGTGTGGGAGTGGAGCTGAAAGTTTGAAAGGATTGCAAGTGAGCGGGAACCTTGGAACGTGCGAATCAGTGCGAGAGTGGACAGTGCAACTGAGTGTGCGTCCCGACTAGGTGTGAAGTGTAATGTACGGCTCTCCAGTAAAACAGTGGTTGGTTTTGCTTTTTAGGCTATATCTGGTCTTATATCAAGTGCAAATGCATAAGTATTAACCCGATTTGTGCGTATGCACATTTGCCACGACACTGTGAAATTTCATCGTCGTAAGACAAATACTTTCTGAGATATTTAGCAAAAACCTCATTTTCTGCCGTTTGGGGCATTCTGGCCGCAGTCTTCCTGGGATCGCCTATGACATCCGTGGTGTCACCTAGCGAGAGGGACGAGGAAACACAGAATCATGAATGAATCGAGCGCGTAGTAAACGGAGCATGAAAGGGAGACTCAGCAGAGGCTATCCGGGTGGCCGGCGCGCGGAGCGCCCTCAGGCACCGGCTGACCCTTCGGACCGCGTGGGGTCAGAGGTCGCGCTCGGGAAGTCTCAGCTCTGGGTCTTAGCGCTGTGAAGCCAGGAAGGGAGGGGAGGATAGCGCTAGCCCGACTGACTTGTAGCTCGGCTGATGTGCGTGGAGCGGAAGGCGAGCACAGAACGGGATGGTGGATAGTGCGTATAGCGGAAACTGCCTTCACATTGCCTTCACAACCTGTGATATAATATTCGTGATTATGTTAGGACTTACAAAAAGGGAAAGGACGCTCTGCCGAGAGAAGGGACGGGTGCCGTTCCGGGGGGGGGGAGGGGCGATGGTCTTTATCTAGATTTTTTTAACGCGCTGCCGATAGCGAGATAAAAGTTGGCACTGCCGACCTTTGATTAGGTCAGATCTTATGACACAAAGCCCTATTTTCAGGCCAGACCAGGGCCCAATCTTACCAAATGCCGTGAATGCACATTGCACATTCACGCATAGGCGCGGGAACCGGGGGGGGGGGGGGGGGGCAGTGGGGGCAGCCTGCCCCCCCCCAACTCTGGGGCCGTGGGGGCGGTGCCCCCACAACTTTGAGACGGAAAATCGCACTTTTTTGCAAATGTTTTCTTTCTTTGTTGAAAAAGCCAAGGGATGAAAAATAAATGGCCTAAAACCGGTGAGAAAACTAGATTTGGGGGTACCCCAGGTTGATCTCTATTATGGTGTGCCCCCCAGTCTGAAAGTAGTTCCCACGCCCCTGCATTCACGGCATTTGGTAGCACTCGGAACTATTCCACATTCACTTAGGGAGAGAGTGGGGTAATTTGGCCGTGGTGTAAATTGGCCGCCCCCACCTGTACGAAAGCTGATAAAAGTGAAAGAAATAACTTTAGTCTCTATTCATTTGTCATCGGCAGAACTGACTCGAGAACAAATGTCAAAACTTTCCCCCTCTTAGTTTTATTCAAAATTAATAAAAGGTGAATTTAGTTAGAAAATGGTAACTTTTACTTCCGTTTAAAAATTTGTATACCTTACATGTAGTATTTGGGCTGTAAACGAATTCCAACATTATAGCGCCATTTTTGAGGGTGTTCAGCGGTTCCAAGAGCAATTTCATTTAGTTCTGCACAGCCATGACGACTTTATAGACAAAAATTTTCAGAATGGCAATGTGGGGTTATTTGGCCGGGACTAGCGGGGCAACTTGGCCGGTGCGCTCAGAGTCACTATGCTGGGACGGCCGAGTTGTCATGGTCAATTATACCATAACCCGCGCCCTGCTGGGGGGGTGTTTGTTCACCCCCCCTTGTGGTTTTTCGCGAATATCTCAAAAACGGCGGCGCGGAGCGCCGCCGTTTTTGGTATACCTTATCATACATCAATTCTACACATGTTGTGAAAATTTCAGACCAAGGTCATTCAAGGTCAGGTCACCAGGTCACTTGAAGTGGCCTCACCTCATAAAAAGTTTCAATGTCTGTCGTAGCTAGACCGAGTGACCGATCGCTTTGAAACTTTCAGCGATTGCTAAGAGCAATAGCATGTACAAAACGTATACACTGTAAAAACCCATGTCAAAAGCCAGCACCCTGTACCTGCTTATTTTAAGCACGCTAACTGGGTGCTAAATTTTAGCACCCTTTTCGAAAAATAGCTCCCTGTGCCGGCTTATTTTAAGCACCCTAAATGGTTGCAGCCATTTAGGGTGCTTAAGATAAGCCGGCACAGGGAGCTATTTTTCGAAAAGGGTGCTAAAATTTATCACCCATTTAGCCTGCTTAAAATAAGCAGGTATAGGGTGCTGGTTTTTGACATGGGTGCTAAACTTTTTTTACAGTGTATCTCAGAATTTTGATATCGATGACCTAAGGTCAGGTCAATTTTGCGACCTCCCCATTAAAAGTCAATGGGAGAAAATTGAAATGCGCCTCTTTCGGACGAAAGACATTATAAACAATCCCAAACACTGTTCATTCGATGCGTCTTGACGAGAGGAACACGATGCCCGTAAAAGTAAGCTCGTACAAGGCTTGGGTCAAAAGTTATTGCAGAAAAACTGTTTCCGAAAAAATCGGCTATTTTTGCAGTTTTTGCCCCCTGCAGGCAAAACCGTTGACGTTAGGTCAAATCTGAGAGAATTACTCAGAAAGGGCGCTAATAGGGCTATCGAATGCGCTTTTCCGCGGCGCTGTAGCTCTATTGGTTCCCGAGTTATGCGTTGGCTTCTTGGAAATTGTCGACATTCGACCTGGAAATCGGCGAAATTTTGCCTTCAATGACCTCTGGTGACCTGACCTTTGACCTGACCAAAAATTGAACGAAGTGATTTCCTCATTATTTTTGACGCTCTTTCGAACACCGCCTTCCGCGTATCGCTACGTGGCCCAGGAGCCGAGTTAGAAGGGGGGTGTTCAAACACCCCCCCCCCCCAGCAGGGCGTGGAAATCCAGGACCCCCAGCCGGGCGCGGGATAAAGGACATAATTCATAACCAACTTTGACTACCTTGATGCCATATTTCCTATTGGACAGTTGTAAGAGCACGTGACGTCAGCAAAGGTTACCTAACGCTTTTTTGCTAATAAATACTTACAGAAAAAAGATACAGCCGCAAAAATGGTCTCATTGTGTTCAGCTCGTCAAGGCGCATCGAATGATATACATGATGACCTTGAACTCACGTAACCTTGAGGTCAAGCGACCTGAGTTAACCTGACCTGAAGCCAACCTTTGACCTTGACCTCTCGAGGTCAACACATACATGTTTCGATGCGGAATGACGAGAGAATTACGATGGTACTTTTATTTTTGCCCTAGCTTGATTACTTCAAAATCTATTCGTAAAAAACTGTCATCGCATCTAGAGTCGCTATTTTGACTTTTTTTCGACCCCTGTGACGGCTGGGTCAACCTCCAAAATGCTTCAAATGCGTCGTAGGACACGCGTCATTGCTGAATGTGAAGCTGACTCGCCTATAACAAAAATCATGGCCTCAAGCTAACACCGGCCAAATTGCCCCACACCCCCGGCCAAATAACCCTGCTAGTGGGGCAATTTGGCCGCTTTGCAGACCTTTGTAATACATCACAATGTCCATATAAGTAGGTAGTTACTCTATCATTTCAAGTTTACTGTCCAAGAAAGTAAAATGTATGCCACACCTGTCAGCGTTGAAAAAATGCAGAAATGTGTTGTCGATTTTTAGTTACATCGTTTTCTAAAAAAAGCGGCCAAATTACCCCACTCTCCCCTATTCATTCATTCAGGCAACATTCATAATCATTCACGCTATCAAAATCATTGGACAAGATCAGCTGGATGTAAATAAAAAGGATATTTTGATATCAGTGCCGTAAACTCCGGCCAGTGCTGCCAAATCCTATTTACGGCATTGGTAAGATTGGGCCCAGGTCACTGACCGACGTAAGTTAGACCAGGGTATATTGACTTACAGGGTATGGTCATTTGGCAGCCCAGGATTTGTGACGGATAATGCGCAGCAAAGACATCTCTGGCGCATGCTTTTAGCATGATGATTCTTTTTACAATATATGACGTATTTATTATTTTATCACAGTTTTGTGATGATTTTTTTTTTAACTTTTTAACCTTTATATATTTATTATTTTTTATTTCCAAATATTCCATGTTGTTGTCAATGCTGTGGATATCTTTAAAAAAGAATTAACGTCATCAAAGATTGAGTGAAACAATTTACTACTTTCACGTAAACTTGACCTTGTTGGTAATGGGAAAAATGTAATGTAAACATATCAGTCTCTGTGCTAATGTTGATTTGTGGTAATGGTAAAAGCTAGTTATTTCTTTGAATTGTGGTGGAGTTTTGGTGCAGTAGGTATGATATGTAAATTAACCACCCGCTGAAATTCAATGCAAGCAATTTTGAGCTGAAATTTCTGCATCATTTGCGCTGAAAGCTGGGGTCGTGCTGTGAAACATCAAAGAACTCACCTTTTCAACTCACCTGTTTGGGGTTCCCTGCCTTTAAGAGTACAACATAGAGACGCAAATGTAAGCCCCAATAAAACAAGCCCCTGGCCGGAAGTTCAGACCCTCTTCAGACCCGCTCGCAGGATGAGTCTGCTGCTAGATTTACCAGCGTGCTGAAAAATTTGGTGACCACCATTCCCAGTAAAATTCTGCTGCAGCCGTGCACCGAAAAATTCAGCGGCCACCATGCGCTGAATTTGGCGCATGCGAAATTACGCCAGGCTGCGACTTGTGCTGAAATTTTTGACGCAATTCTGCCATTACTCCGAACATATTTGGCATGTGTATTTTTTTTTTCAGTCTGGGCGTGGCGCAGCCAGAGCAGCTCTGCGCTCCAAGGTCCTGTGGTGGTGAGCGTCTCGCCTCACCAGAGGTGGACTGGCGATGGATGCCAAGATGCCAGCTTTCAAACACCAGGTCCCAGAATCAATGTGTAAGTATGTACATTTACCTTTCCAGACTTAGCTTTGCCTTAATAATGCTGTGATTGTTTGGAAGACTAATAAATCTTGCATGCTTTGTACACAGGAAGACTAGACCATTAGGCAAAACATTTTACCTGCATTAAAATTGTGCTAGTGAGTGGTGACCAATATGCATGTTGCTTTCTTGTCCATAAACCATTTTTTGGAAGAATTGATTCAATGCAACTTGAATAAAAATATGTACAGTTGTCAGTTACACATAAGCAAATACCATTTTACTTATTAAATTTAGAGTTGCTCAGTGATTGCACAGTTTCTGAAAGAAAGATGGGTATCATGATGCCTGTTGTTCTCGATTATTTGTTTTATAGGGGTGCTGCAGCGTCAACAGGCTCATGATACTTACTACCCTTTTATTATGCCCTTTGTCCACGCCATTGACAATATTGTTCTGCAAGAAAAAGTATAAATTAAGTGTTTTTGCTGGATAAAGGATGGGATTTCTTTGTTTGTTTCTTTTTGTAACTACACGCTCTGCGGCTGAACCTCTACCTGTATGGAGTGTGCCATGTCATGCTGCGCCGCATAAAAACGCATTATGTTATGCCGTCCTAATTGCCTCGCATCGTATCCTTTAAAGACAATAATTTAAGCGTGAGCGTAACGTGAAAGGCCACAACATCGAGAAACTCCGACACATTTTTTCCCTATTTGTTGTCAGGTCTCCGGAATGGCACGACAGAAAGTCCGACCCGCCTACGAGCTGCTGTCTGCTTCGTGCGGTCTGGCCGCACAGACGTACTCGGTGCATGCCCGGAAAGGAGAAAGAGACAGCCTTCCTCTTCACCATTGACAGCGGCATGGACGTCCTCAACAGCGGCCATCCGAGGGACGCCAAAACACTGCGGAGAGGCTGCTCCGGCACTCCCGGGCAGGAGGACGCCCTCTCTAAGCTGGTGGAAGAGGTGGAGGGACTGCGCTTCGGCTCAGCTGGTCACCTCCTCCCGTTCCAGAAGGGTCTAGTAGTGACAGTGAAGGTGGAGCGGGGTCTGCTCGCTGACGTGCAGCAGCGTTTTGGCCCGGACTGCTAACTGCTACTCCGCCACGTCACCCAGAACCGGCTTTAGGGCTCGTTCAGCCACATCCGCGGCTCTGGCGGCGGAAGCCCCAACCCCACGACGACAGAGGTGAAGGGGCGCCTCCGCCTGTTCACTCTGATCCAGCTTGCGCGTCACGGGCCCACGGCGTGCAGATTAAGAGTCGCTCACCCGCGGCGCTCCCGGTACCAGCGGCGGAGGCGGAGGCGGGGGCAGAGCCGGGGGCAGAGCCGGAGGCAGACGAGGACCAAGCCGACCAGGCGCAGATGGTGTGCTGGAGGCGGTATGCCCTGAGCCGCCCCAAGAAGTTCCTGAGGGGACGGAGAGCCTGGAGCCCGTTCCTGACGAGCCAGCCCCGGACGCAGAGGAGGAGGCGGAGCAGGAGAGGGCGCAGCTACTGCGAAAGGCCGAGACAGTGCATATACCGCCTGCGCCCTCAGCGGCGTTGGACGCTGAGATTGGTGTGCCGGCCACCGAAGGTGCAATGGCGCATCTGGCCGGCTACATCGCCAGAAAATGCGGCCCCAGCTTCGGCGCGCTGGCGATGGCATCTGAGGACGCGCCAGTTCAGACGCTCTGGACTCGACTGCGCAGCGCGGCCGGCGGACTCACGATCCCCTCCCAGCCCTGCTTAGACCTGTTTAATCAGCTCGAGGCGGAGTTCATATATGTTTCACGTGTTCGCTGAAGTGTCTTGAAAATGCTTAAATGTGTGCCATTCGTGATTTGCCTGATGATGCAGTACAAGTACTGTGAAACGCGTTGCAGTTAATATAGCTGATGATATGTAAATGCAGTCTACATCCATATCGTGCTCAAATAATGTAGCGCACAAGCTACCCTGAGGTAGGCTTTGAATTCACCGAATTTTCCAGTCGACTGTTCAGATGGAAATCAACTTAAGTACCCTGGTATGCTGAATATGTTTTCGTATTGTTACATAGCGTACCGTCGGACAGAATGGAGTGCTATGCTGCTGTGACATTCATCGAACCTCCCGTTTGTGCATGTGTGCACTTTCACATATCGTGCTATCTGAAATTGAATCGACCTATGCCGCTGTGCCGCTGCCTGGGTTGCCGGCGACAGCGGCGGGGCGCATCTGATCGGCACAATGTTACAGATCAGGATCCGTCCTGTCTGGAGGTAGTCGGACCGGTGTTTGTCTAGCCAGATGTACTCCATCGTATCACTGATGTTCATCTGTAAGGCTGTGTTCTTGCCTAATGCTGCTTCCACCCATTCAGTCAGTTTTGAATTGTAATAGAGGAAGCCAGATGTCATAGATGTCTTCGTTTAAGGGATTGTTTTCGCATGTCATGCATCGGAAATACAATCAAAATAGAATTAATTGATGATCAGCTATGCAACCGCAAATCAGCAGCATCGAATCTATGTACAGCATTGTTATGCACTTCTACAACCGAAGTGATCCGACGAAACACCAGCGACCATCAGCCAAAATATAACTTTTATGCCCTGGAACCACAAGTGTTTGCTAATTCGATGCACATGAATACCGCGACTTTTCATGGAAATCAACAGTTATTATCACCGGTTACCAAAAACGTTATTGCAAGACATTCATTTAAATGATAGCAACACAGCAACGCTAGTCAATGGGATGTAGAACTTCTTTCGGTGGCATATTTTGCATACTTCTCTACTTTTCTTCAGTAAAACTGACCCGGGATGCATAAGGTAATCCATTTAGCTTTGAAATGACATTAGAAGTTTTGATTTGAGTTCCATAGTTCCTGAGATAATGCGGCTAGAAAAATGGCTAAAATCAGGGATTTTCCCATAGCTCAACATAAGTGAAGGAAAAACTTCAAGCTCTGGTGACGTCACGTGAGGAGGAAGCTGCCAATGACAATGACCGGGGGCCGAGTTAGACCATGGATGATATAACACTGGATTGATGTCTCGTGGAAATTAACATTGGGATCCGCGACATTGGGATCAGGCCTGCCATCTAGCGAGAAAATTATCGTAAGTAAGGAGCAAGCCGAGTGAACGCCATCGCTCAGCATTATGACACACGTGGGTGTGGTGTGTTAGTTGGCTTGAAGTGCAGATTCCCACGAGTTGGAGGTAATCTTACTGGACCTGAGACGACAAAAAATGTCTTTAATGCTTGAAAGCCAAAAACGTCAAGCAGCCTTTAGGTAATAACGAAAATAAAATGCGTGAGACGGTGTGTATTGAACGCCCAGTCCCATCGGCTTGTACGGCCTTTTATATGGTCATTTACTCGCAATGGTACAGCAGTTTGACAATATGTCATGCATATTTGGTAGGCTTATTCCTTCTTCTCCGAATTTCGCCCGACTTTCTACATCTTAGTTAATGTTACGGCACGTGCCACGCGCCTTACTTAGGGGTGTCGAAATTGTTCCACATAAATAACCCCGCAATGGCTAGGCCCATTACAGTAACACTTCGTCAATAGTTAGGCACCCAGTGGCCAATGCATTTCCATGTGTCACCATGGGGGTGCTACTGCACATGCGAAGTGCCGCTTCCATATCTCAAGAACGGCTGGGCGGATAATACTCAAACTTGGTACACAAATGTCACATCGATGCTCGTACCGCATTGATCAGTACTTTCATTGGTGTAGAGTCGTTAGGAAAACGATGAAATGAGATGGGTGGTGTTTCAGCTTTTCTGTTCCAGCAGTTGATTGATCCGCAACAGTAGACCCTTGTTTGTGTAGGCTTCATCTTCCTTTTCCACGCCTTGTTTAAAATAACATTAACAGTGCATACGAAGAAGATCACACATCAAAGTTGTTTTAGGCGGCTATGTTGGGCCAGGGCTGCGGAGTTGTAGTCAGAGCCAGCGGATCTGTTCCGACTCGGAGTCGGTTGATTTTTAAAAGCTGTAGTCGGAGTAGAGTCGAACGTGACCGAAAAGTCATCGACTCCACATGGACTTACCAGGGCTGCAGAGTCGGAGTCTGTCTGAATCGACAGTTCTGGCCGGAGGAGTCGGAGTCGATATTTGGATACCGGAATCGGAGTTGGAGTCAAATTCACTGAAATTTCGTCGACTACGCAGCACTGGTTGGGTCCTTTTCATAGAGCGTCTTGAATGACACATTGAGCGGTAATGACGTTAGCAATGCCGTTAAACTTTTTCATTAGACTTATAGATAGTACTTATGTACGTTCGTTTTGTTCTTTGATCGGATAATTTGTTTAATTTAGGCCATTGACATATAATAAGTATAGACGAACTACTCGCGTCTTTGCGGCGTTCCTCGTCGACTAAAGAAGCAAATTGTTTTCTGAATTTACAGCGCAGGACAAGGGCAATCCTAACCTTTAAGCACGGACGTAGAAATAAAAGTTTGCTAAATATTTAACGTTAATTTTATTTTAAAATGTGTAACAGAACGCTAACATTTACTACAAAACATTTATTTAAACGTTTAAGGTTTGAAGTCAAGCCTCACGAAATCGTCTCCATGGTAACGGAATAAACAAAGTCATCGCCATCATTTATTGTTGCCGCATTGCAAATTGCGTAAGGTGTGTTGACAGTCCTGTGCACATTAAACAAGAAAAGATAATTTGTCACCAATAAAGAGCACAAACAAATGTCAAGCACATATTGCACGTGATAAGTGAATCATTTCAAGGCGATAAAATTGACTTACGTT
Source organism: Amphibalanus amphitrite (assembly GCF_019059575.1). Classification (NCBI taxonomy): domain Eukaryota; kingdom Metazoa; phylum Arthropoda; class Thecostraca; order Balanomorpha; family Balanidae; genus Amphibalanus; species Amphibalanus amphitrite. Next base: position 101,793 of record NW_024883284.1, read on the forward strand.
ATTACAGCAAGCATTTCAAGCAGTGTCTTCTGGGATATTTGGTATTTATGTAATTAAAGCATTTTATTTCATTTTCTTTAGATTTATCCTGTTTATCTGCTAGAGCAGTCAGGCACTGATAATTTTATCATAATGGCTAGAGTCAAGAGAAGAAAAAATCTGAGAGACACTTGCAATCTTCACAAATGTCATAAGAAACGGCTTGGAAGAGGTCTACCCAAGGTCTACCTAAGAAGGCACATGCCTATTAGGGCGGGTCGATGGAAAAAGTTTCCATGTGAAGAGCGATTTTCCTACGGGCTGATCCATAAAACGGTTAAAACATATTTTTTGCGAATTTTTGAAAAGGAACTGGGCGCGCCGTCAACAAGACCACTTTTGCTAATTTTTCTCGTTGTTTGCAAAATGTAGTGAGAAAAATTCAAGAAAGGTACTATATTTACCACTTTCCTAGTTCTACATGCTTACCCCCGCCTCTTCACAAAGTTTGGAAACCCCAGTGGCAGAATCGTGCTCAGAATAGCGATTAGCATCGGCGCTCTGAGCGCAACGAAACCAGCGCCATCTATTGAGCGAGTTTGGCATAACATTGATTTTGACGGCTTTCCGACCGTTAAAAGCTGACGCAGCCGCTGCCACGTCGGGTATATGGTGTTCTTTGGTGTTCCTAGGTGTCTGGTGTTCCTTATTTGACACTAGGTGAGTTGTACCCATTCGATCCGAAATACTTCAGGAATCATAAATTGCTCCGGAAGCTATACCTATAGTGATATCGCCAAGAAAACAGCGAGATGCTTAACTTTGATACCTATATGTTTATCAGTTAAATTAAGTTTTGCAGACAGATAACATCAGTCCAAACCGTATGTTCATTTTTTGAATGCAATGTAGCCAGCCACCTAACCGTCCTAGGACAGAAAATCACACTTCGATAATTGATTCAAACGCCGGCATGAGAGCGTTGCATTGCGTCCTGATGGCACACGTGATGTAACCGAGACGTGCTCTCTTAATAACAGCAACGTATGCTGCCTAAGTTAGGAACCGGACGGCTCGCTCCACTGCCTGAGTAGTGAGTATGGTATGCACTGGATCGAAATTAATTTGTTAAGCAGCGGGTCGAAGGTCACCCTCTTCCAGCGAGATTGCTATTGGTGACTCTGTAACGCGTTCTTTGGACCGATCTATGAGCTGCATGTAGTGCATGACTTGTTTATTGCAAAATGCTGATAGAATCGCATACCTTTATGTCTCCTGCCTCATTCGCTTCCTATACTTTTTTGCCATAAGTGTCTCGAGTCTTTTTATCACCATTCCTTAGTTCAGCAAGCATCGCAGTGTATGCACTGTTTGCTGGCTGTCTGTATCGGCCAGTACAGCCCAAAAAAGTTTCGTATAGTGAGCCCGGTACTTATTCCTGTCGATCACTGGGCGAATAACACAGACCGGTGAGCTGAGAGGTCTCGCAATAGCTGGATGCTTTGGAGTAATCCGTCTCTGCAATGTTTACTCCGTAATTTCGGACCACATTGGGACATAGTGAACAACATTGAACTCGGTGATAGTTCGAAGCTGGTCAATATATGTTGTATGATGGGCGATCGCGACGGAATACGTAACTTGCAAGCTGCCAACGTAAGCCATTTTACCAAATTCAAGGGCTCAAGCTTCCTTACTGACAGCTACCTCAGGATTTGTCAAGAGCGTGACGCCTGCTTCCGGGCTGTTCAGAAGTACTTTCACAGGGAGATGAAACTTACAGGATGTAGTATCATCCAGAGGTCTCACAACTTGTACATATATCTCGGATTTTCCCTAAAAATCACATGAGGTCAGGTCGGCCACGTGACCTCACCATTAGGTATAAGTCAATGGGAAAAATGAAAACTGCTATGTTAGCGCCGAGAACTATCTCAAACTGTCTCCAGCACATGGAATCGTGATTTCTTTCACGCCTTGCAAGGTCCGATGCTTCACTTTTGCATTGTTGACATTGCGTGGCGTCATTTATGGTCACTTGGGTCATTGTTAAAGAAAGCGCGGTTTTGAGGCTCATGATTACATATATAACTGCAATGAAAACCGTAAGACGGTTTGACAAAAGTCAGTTTGTCAGTTTGCCCAGCATGTCTTATTTTCTTGGCCCTATTTTTAATATAATTATTAGCATGAGGCTTACGGTTTTCATTGCAGTTATATACTTGGGTCATTAGAGTTTTTCATCAATAACTCCCCATCAAATTGAGTTAGCGAGTCGGGAAATCCACCAATAAACTCAGGAAGACCTGCCGATTCGAGTAATATGTAACATGACCTCTGTCAACCAGCTTCGTGATCTGGGGGAGCTGACCTGCCCTTGACCCGAGGTCAACACCTCAAGTTGACCTCACCCGAACAAAAAGTATACCATTCGACGCGCCTGAGCGAGGCGAACACGATGATGCCAAAATCGCGGCTCTCCGACCGTTTTTTTGCGAAGTTATGAAAACTGAACCCTGGCCCTTGGTCACTTGACCTGACCTCAAGAGACCTTAAAATCGGGTACCAGTACCTGCGTCTTGTAACGGCGCTCACGCTTGTTTTTTCCGCGACGCTCTAGCTTCATCAGGGGGGGGGGGGGGGGCGAAACGGCGAGGGAAATCGTACCAACCAACCCCCCCCCCCCCGGCCGGCGCGTATGTAGAAAACCAATAGGTCCGGCGAATTGAATGGGAACATGCAACATATGTATATTTGAGCTTGCACCGTGCTCAGAAAGGTTCAGAACAGCCGTTTTCACGACGGTTGACCGAAAGCGCCAAACTTGACCAAATCTCAAGGAACCTACCCTGAAAATTCCATGAGCCTGACCCAAATGACCTTAGACCTGTAACCTTTTTTTGGGGGACCATGTCAGGGGGGCCATAAAACATGCATCGCACAACCCTAGTAAAGAGTAAAGTTGGTTCATGTGCTGACCCTTGGTGACCTGACCTGTGACCTGACATGGTATTATCAGTGACCTCTAATAGCAACATATATACTAGGCAACGTACGCCCTATTTTTGACGTACGTGAAACATTTTATCTTTGACCTGACCTGTGACGTCATCGGTGACCCCGAGGTCAATGAAATTGGAGTTCCATCGACAAATTTGACAGGGCTATCGAACATCGTTTGAATGTTACGGATCCGTCCAGTAGTTTCGGAGATACGGGAGGGGGGCAAAAAATGCCCCCCCCCCCCACCGCGCGGAAGGTGGCCGGGAGGTCCACCGCCTGCCGGGTTGATGAGAGCCTGAATGAGAGAGAATGCTTTTAGGCGAGCTTTTAAGGAATTCAATAAAAACACAAAATGAAATCATGCTACAAATTTCATTGCTTACCTCAGGAATGAAATCAGCCAGGAAAGATCAGCAACATTTTTAACCAGTAAAACGCCTTTTGGGGCGACCAACGGAGCGAGCAAGAGGGTGGGCCTTGGACAAGCGAATTTGCAAGGGACACCTCCAACTAACTTGTGCACTGCACCCTACTAACCGGTCCCTAGCGATGTGCCAAATTTGAGCGCAATCGGCCTAGCCGTTCTCGAGATCTGGAAGCTGCACGTGCACACGTGCAAAATGGGTCACAACTGACTTTTGCACGGCACCCTACTAACTGGTCCCTAACCATGTACCAAATTTCAGCACAATCGGTTCAGCCGTTCTCGAGATCTGGAATCGACCCCTGCACGTGCGCACGTGCAGCAGCACCCCAACTGTGGCACATGGATATGCATTGCCTAGTGGGTGCCTACCTACATACCAACTTTCAGCGCAATCGGCCAAGTAGTTACCAAGATATTGCAACAATTGCAAAACTGACACCTCTTCGTTTTGCACGTGGCACGTGCATAAGCGGTCACCCACATGCATCGAGAATAGTCCAATACTTGGTAGAAGGAATGAAGCTACCCTAGAAAAATCATCGAATGTAAATCGGTCAAGTGGTTGCTGAGATATAAGCCTCGCAAAAGCGTAACCACGGCCGGCCGGCCGCTCATACTCAGAAATTTTCGTTAATCTACGAAAGACTACGCTTCCTTCGCTCGCTACGTAATAATTTCTTCAGACTAACAATGCCTCAGCCATATTGGCACGCTACTGGCTGAAAATAAGTTGCTTAAAAAGACCCACTGAATCGCCACGGTTTTAAGTGCATGTCATCTCTATGTATATAAGATCTCTATGGGCACCATGGCCACAGTTAAAGAGATACAGCCAACAGACTTGCAGGATAGGTTGAGGAATAGCTGAAGTTTCGAGGTATATATTTGAAAATAATTAATCATTTGATATTTGTGCTCAAAACTCGCGTGCAGTGAAAATGTAGCTAAAAACCCGGTTGATTAATTGGCTGCGGCGACCCGCAACCTCAACCAAAAAAATTGAAAAAATTCACACAGTCTCCTTGTGACATGCTCCGTAGGAATTTCGGTCTTCATTATGTGTCCTCGAAAAAAAGTTCTCGGATGACCCGCCCTAATGCCTATGTTCCTGTTGCTAGAAGGCTTCTGGTGTGTGCTGAAATTCATCTGCCAACTGAACCAGACATAGCCCGACTTATGGCCAACATATAAAGTAAAAAAGATTGACGAACTTCAGTTGTAAGTTGCTACTGCAATTAAACATGATGGAGGCTGGCGCCGTCAAGAAAAACTGAATGGAAGCTCAGCAAGACTGCAACAGTCGAAATGTCTTCCAAGTGTGACCTGCTAATGACTGGCTTAATTATTTCTTACGTGGCTCAACATAAGTGCTCAAGAGCAGAAGGCCCCTCATTTACTTGTGTGTGCGCTGATTTGTGGAACGTTGTTAAAATCGAAAACCAGAATTCGTGAACTTTTGGTGATCACCAGTGACCTTTAGCGATGGCCTGGTCGAAAAATGGTCTAGACGATTCTCAAAGTTCTTATAACGAGCCACTTACTGCCCTTTCCGCATCTTTCTACCTTTCTTCCTTTGCGAGATAATATGGTGTGGACAAATACGTCCCCCCTCCCATCACTATGGCGAAGCTGGCTGAAAGGCCCACCCGGGCGCGGGTTAAAGAGGCTCATGTGATGGGTGAATAAAATCATGTATCATTATGTGCACTCAGATTGGTATGAGTATATCGCCACTCATCCCACAGTCTCTACTACCATGAACATTATTTTCACGTCTTCATATGCTTTGACTATGCTTTGATGATGTCATGAATGTTACTGCTGAGCTTCATCTTAAATACACAATACATAATGTTTAATCAACTAACAAACTGTATTAATCGAATTCGCAATCATGAAGAGAAACGCGCATGAGAACTGGAAAACTACGTGATAGTGAAGCCGAATGCTCCTTTAACGGAACAAGAAATGATGATTCTGAGCGCAATGGCAAAGCCGCTCATTCGAGATGTGAAAGTGGCCCCGCTCGTGTGCACGTGCAAAATGGACCCAAATGCACTTGAGCACGGCACCCTCCTAAACGGTCGCTACCGGTGTACAAAATTTGAGCACAATCTGCCCAGCCACTCTCGAGATGTGGAAGCGACCCCTCGCACGTGCGCACGTGCAGCTGGACCCAAACTGACTTGTGCACGGCACCCTGCCAAACGGTCCCTAACGGTGTACCAAATTTGAGCACAATCTGCCCAGCCACTCTCGAGATGTGGAAGCGACCCCCGCACGTGCGCACGTGCAAGCTGGACCCAAACTGACATACGCCAGGCACCCTGTCAAACAGTCCCTAACGACGTACCAAATTTGAGCGCAATCAGCCCAGCCGTTCTCGAGATCTGGAAGCGTACCCTGCGCGTGCGCACGTGCAGCAGCACCCAAACCGTGACACGTGGAAATGCATTATCATTTGCATGTCCACCGACATGCTAAGTTTCAGCTCATTCAACCCAGTGGTTGTAAAGTTATTGTTGATCGAACAAATTTGTCACCACTTAGTTGGCACGTGGCGCGTGCCGTGTCCCTCACCTTATGACTTTGTGCTATGTTCAAGTGATTAAGCTTGGACGCTCCTACATTGTAGACGCAGTCTCGTTCCGTTCCGTCGTGTTATTTACGAGAAAGAAGTTGATAAACTTTCGCGTTTTTCCCATAGACGTAGTCTGTCTATACTTATAGGTCAATGATTTAGGCCAAGTAAAGACTCATGTAAAATAGCGAAAATGACACGTGCTGGCGAAGTCTCCAATAACTCCCTGTTTCACGATTTAAAGAGGAAATAACAGAGAACCGCTTATCTTATTACTGACTCTGCACATAAATTTATTAATTTCTTGGCTTTTATTGACATATAAAGACATACCCTTTTGAAAAATTGCACAACAAGCCTGCTACTACACCACACTCCCGTGTGTCACAATGCTAAGCAACGGCGTTCACTCGGCTTGCTCCTAACTTACGATCATTCCCCCGCTAGATGGCAGGCCTGAGCTCAATGTCGCCAAAAAATGCGAAGAGACCAATCCATTATTATCTCATCCATGGTTAGACTTAGCAAGATCTTAAAATGCCGCAGCTTTGAAAGCCTCCTATACTAGAGGATCATTTACAAGGAAATAAATCTCACAGGATTTAGTAGGAATCTAAGGTCTCAAAACCTTTAATTCTTGCATTTTCCTTAAAGGTCAGCTGAGATCAGGTCGATCACGTAACTTCAACGCTATAAGTCAATGGGGAAATAAGGGAACTGTAATTTTGGCTGCGGAAGTATTTGCCGAATCGAAAGATATTCTTTAGGGCGTAAATCGCCCAATTTGGTGACCTAAGTGGGTTCAACCTGCCCTTGACCGAAGGTAAGCAATCTTAGTTGACTTCAACTAAACAAAAAGTATCTCATACGGCGGTCTAAGCATGACGAACACGATGATACCAAAATTGGGACGCTGCAACCATTTTTCATCCCAACCTTAGAGCACTTCACCTGACCTCAGAGGTCCCCGGTTGACTTAAGACCTTAAATACCGTTCCTATATCCCCCTTACCCGTTGACTTCAAATCGTGATGTCGCGTGACCGACCTGACGTCAGACGACCCTTAGGAAAAACCGGATATATATAGGCCTCTGGAAGATGCGAAGTCCTGCAAGTTTTACTCTCCTGTGAAAACTCATCTGGCACCGAGAGCAGTTGTGACATTTTATGACCCTGCAGAGATTCACTTTTAGAGTTAAAGGTCAGTAACCTGACATGATGAACATGCGGTTGGTCACATAAGATACGGCTTGAATTAACCCTCGCCCGCACATGCCATTTTCCCATCCTAGAACGCACATGGGGGGGGGGGGGGGGTGGTTGCCACCCCCCGCGCCATTTCGTTCCTGTTGGAGATAGAGCTTAGCGGTAAAGACCAAAAAGATTCTTTGGGAAGAGACGAATCCAATGATACCCAGTTTTACCTTCTCAGGTCAGTCATTGACCTTCCAGGTCAGGTCAAACTAAAAAATGTTGCTGTTTTGGGTCACCGTTGGATATCAAGTGCGCTGCTTATCATATACCGATGACGATGCCGTTTTCGGGTGCTAAGCCAGCTAGAACCTCCTAGTCACACTACCCGACCAGGTTTTTGCTGCTGAGGTCATTTCAGGTCAATTTAGGTCAAGGTCAATTATATGTGTTTGTATGTCTGTGTGTGTCTGTGTGTACACTGATGTGTGCACCGATTATTTATGTGTCCATATTACATGAAATCATGATCTGAGAAGCTTTTAGCAAAAATGCAGTAAAAAAAAAATCACAAAAAGTAAATTCCGCTTGGCGCTTGCATAAAACGCAATTATCTTAGATGACCTAGGTTGACCTTGACCCTGACCTTGACATCTGTACATCGTCGAACAACATGTTCCATGATAGGTGGGAGGTAAGACTGGCAAAAAGGCCGAAATCAAGGTGTCAAAAGCTCACAAGGCCCATAGCCAACGCAATATGTTGAGAATTGGCCATTTGGGTCATGACATGACCTGAAAAAAAAAACAAGTTCATATCTCCGAAACCAAAAACCACAGAAACTTGAAATTTTCAGTGGACATCAAGAAAGGATAGAGAAGCAGCTATACGAAAATCAGCCTTCTAGCTCTAAAAATGTTGAGTGCAGAGCAGAAAGACTACCTGGGGGGGGGGGGGTGGCAACCCCCCCCCCATGTGCGGGCGAGGGTTAATCCGCGCCCCGTTGGGGTCTGCCGAGCAACGCGCCTTGTTGGGGGGAGCAATCTGCCCCCCCCCCTAAGATCTTGAGAACCACGCAACATAGCGACAAGCCGCAAACGGT